>NW_024609586.1:2500-20000 GCF_018296145.1 Oncorhynchus tshawytscha
AGCACCACAAACGATTATGTTAGGTCACCACCAACTCACAGAAAAACACAGCCATTTTTTCAGCCAAAGAGAGGAGTCACAAAATGCACAAATAGAGATAAAATTAATGACTAACCTTTAATGATCTTCATCAGATGACACTCATAGGATTTCATGTTACACAATACATGTATGTTTTGTTTGATAAAGTTCATATTTATATTTTAAAAAATCTCAGTATACATTGGCGCATTACGTTCACTAGTTCCAAAAACATCTGGTGATTTTGCAGAGAGCCACACCATTTTACAGAAATACTCATTATAAATGTCGATAAAAATACAATTGTTAGACATGGAATTATAGATATACCTCTCCTTAATTAATGCAACCGCTGTGTCAGATTTCAAAGCAAACCATGCAATAATCTGAGAACGGTGCTAGGATAATTTTTTTTAAATTATCCGCCATGTTGGAGTCAACAGAAATCAGAAATAACATTATAAATATTCCCTTACCTTTGATGATCTTCATCAGAATGCACTCCCAGGAATCCTAGTTCCACAATAAATGCTTGATTTGTCCGATAATGTCCATTATTTATGTCCAAGTAGCTACTTTTGTTAGGGCGTTTAGTACACAAATCCAAACGCTCGTGCAGGTCCAGCCGAACATCGGACGAAAACTTCAAAAAGTTATATTACGGGTCGTAGAAAAATTTCTAACTAAGTAATGAATCAATCTTTAGTATGTTTTTATCATAAATCTTCAATAACATTCCAACCGGAGAATCCCTTTGTGTATAGAGAAGCCATGGAACGCAGGTCGCTATCATGTGAAATGCGCGTGACCAGGACCTGGCTCTCTGCCAGACCACTGACTCAAAGAGCTCTCATCCGGCCCCACATCACAGTAGAAGCCTCATTCAAGTTTCTAAAGACGGTTGACATCTAGTGGAAGCCTTAGGAAGTGCAACATAACCAATATCCCACTGTGTATTCTATAGGGGCTGGGTTGAAAATCGACCAACCTCAGATTTCTCACTTCCTGTTTGGATTTCTTCTCAGGTTTTTGCCTGCCATATGAGTTCTGTAATACTCACAGACATCATTCAAACAGTTTTAGAAACTTGAGAGTTTTCTATCCAATACTAATAATAATATGCATATATTAGCAACTGGGACTGAGGAGCAGGCCGTTTACTCTGGGCACCTCTGGGCATCTTTCATCCAAGCGACTCAATACTGCCCCTGCTAGCCATACTACGTTTTTAACACAATCCCCTCCAATTCAAACTGGTTATCAGCTGAGATAGTTAACACACATCCACTAACCAACACATCGACTGTACATGCAGATTGATTGATTGATTGACACTTTGATAATCCCTACGGGATGGCTGATCTGATTTTCTGAAAGAATTAACAGTAAACGTTACACACAGAAGTCTGAAAATCATAAGGACATTACAAATGTATCTCTCCCTCCCCTCCGCTTCTCTCTCTCCCTCCCTCCCCTCTCCCTCCCCTCTCCCTCCCTCTCTCTCCCCTCCTCCAGGTATCCCAGGCAGTGACTACATCAATGCCAACTACATAGATGGTTACCGTCGCCAAAACGCCTACATCGCGACGCAGGGCTCTCTCCCGAGACCTTCTGTGACTTCTGGAGACTGGTTTGGGAACAGCACACGGCCAACATCGTCATGATGACCAAGCTAGAGGAGAAGTCTCGGGTAAGGACTGAGATCCCTTGTTTAATACAGTGAAGAGGACAGTTACAAATCAATAGATTGATTGATAGAAATTACATTTTTTACATTTAAGTGATTTTTAGCAGACACTTTTATCCAGAGCTACTTATATGAGCAGTTAGTGTCAGATCATTGTAATGATTTGGGGGAAGGAGGACGGATCAGTTGATGGCCAATGGGGATGGAGGTAGAACTAGACTATGTCCTGTACAGCGTTGTACCCACTAATGTCAACATACAGTGTAGATAGAATGTCTTCTGGTGTGGACGGCCAATGGGGATGGAGGTAGAACTAGACTATGTCCTGTACAGCGTTGTACCCACTAATGTCAACATACAGTGTAGATAGAATGTCTTATGGGTATGGACGGCCAATGGGGATGGAGATAGAATGTCTTCTGTGGACAGCCAATGGGGATGGAGATAGAATGTCTTCCACTAATGGATGGCCAATGGGGATGGAGATAGAATGTCTTCTGGTGTGGATGGCCAATGGGGATGGAGATAGAATGTCTTCTGGTGTGGACGGCCAATGGGGATGGAGATAGAATGTCTTCTGGTGTGAGCCAATGGGGATGGAGATAGAATGTGGAGATAGAATGTCTTCTGGACGGCCAATGGGGATGGAGGTAGAATGTCAATGGGGATGGAGATAGAATGTCTTCTGGTGTGGATGGCCAATGGGGATGGAGATAGAATGTCTTCTTCAATGGGGATGGAGATAGAATGTCTTCTGGTGGGATGGCCAATGGGGATGGAGATAGAATGTCTTCTGGTGTGGATGGCCAATGGGGATGGAGATAGAATGTCTTCTGTGTGGATGGCCAATGGGGATGGAGATAGAATGTCTTCTGGTGTGGATGGCCAATGGGGATGGAGATAGAATGTCTTCTGGTGTGGACGGCCAATGGGGATGGAGATAGAATGTCTTCTGGTGTGGATGGCCAATGGGGATGGAGATAGAATGTCTTCTGGTGTGGATGGCCAATGGGGATGGAGATAGAATGTCTTCTGGTGTGGACGGCCAATGGGGATGGAGATAGAATGTCTTCTGGTGTGGACGGCCAATGGGGATGGAGATAGAATGTCTTCTGGTGTGGACGGCCAATGGGGATGGAGATAGAATGTCTTCTGGTGTGGACGGCCAATGGGGATGGAGATACAATGTCTTCTGGTGTGGAATAGAATGTCTTCGGCCAATGGGGATGGAGATAGAAACAATGGGGAACAGGGAACATAACTGCCTAATCATTTTGTAGACTGTAAAAATGACCACAACAAGTCAAACAGATACAGTATAATAAGTAAGGCTTTAAACTGAATCATTTCAAATGTTGTTTACATTTTAAAACCGATATGATGACATACATCTCTTTATTATGCGTTTGCATACTTTTTAGAACAGATTTCCAAAATTAAAATCAGTTGGAGCTGATTTGCTGGTGGGGGGTTTACAGTTTTTTTTTTTTGCCAAGAATAAATAAATAAATATCTATATTGTTTATTTGGGGGCTTAGAAAACTTGGGGTGGCCAAATAACATGCAAGGGGGCCAGTTGGTGAACCTTGTTGTATATTATGTGTGTATACAGCAGTATGACTGTCCTATTAGGACTTCAAATAATCATGTATTTTCTCCCTCTAACGTGTTTCTAACATGGTGCTGTCACCTTATACTGTAGTACTGTCTTGTACTATGTAGTACCATGACTCGTAGTACTAACATGTACTATGTGTGTTTCTAACATGGTGTTGTCACCTTTAGTCTTCCGTCTCTCTTCTTACCCCATGTAGAAACTAAGTACAACTTTCTCTTTCCACCATGCTTCTACTGATACTATGCTTATACTGTAGTACTGTCTTGTACTATGTAGTACCATGACTAGTAGAACTAACTAACATGTACTATGTAACATGTGCTGTACCATGACTAGTAGAACTAACATGTACTATGCTTCTACTGATACTATGCTTATGACTAGTAGTACTATGTAGTACCATGACATGTACTATGTACTATGTCTTCGTACCATGACTACAACTTTCTCTTTAGAACTAACATGTACTATGTAGTACCATGACTAGTAGTACTAACATGTACTATGTAGTACCATGACTAGTAGAACGAACATGTACTATGTAGTACCATGGCTAGTAGAACTAACATGTACTATGTAGTACCATGACTAGTAGAATTAACATGTACTATGTAGTACCATGACTAGTAGTACTACCATGTACTATGTAGTTTCATGACTAGGAGAATTATCATGTAGTGCCCAGACTATATATCCATGTTAATATATGGCTATGAGTACCATGATAATACTAATAGTTGAGGTAGTTTAGTAGAAACCTCTTCTAGGCTACTACTAATACTATGCGTATACTGTGGTATCACCATAGTATTACCATGACTAGTAGTATTGCCATGTAGTACCCATAGTATGTAAATATATATATATATATATATATATATATATATTTATATATATTCATGTAAATATATAGATAAATACATCTATATTTATAAATATATGGTCATATATGGATCAATATATGGCTATACAGTGGGGCAAAAAAGTATTTTGTCAGCCACCAATTGTGCAAGTTCTCCCACTTAAAAAGATGAGAGAGGCCTGTAATTTTCATCATAGGTACATGGTCTGTGAGAGCCAGAAATCTTGCTTGTTTGTAGGTGACCAAATACTTATTTTCCACCATAATTTGCAAATAAATTCATTAAAAATCCGACAATGTGATTTTCTGGATTTTCTTTTCTCATTTTGTCTGTCATAGTTGAAGTGTTCCGATGATGGAAATTACAGGCCTCTCTCATCTTTTTAAGTGGGAGAACTTGCACAATTGGTGGCTGACTAAATACTTTTTTGCCCCACCGTATATATATAGTTAAATATGGATAAATATGTGGTTGTATATGGATAAATATATGGATCAATATATGGTTATATAGTTATATATGGATAAATATATGGTTATATATGGATAAATATATGGATCAATATATGGTTATATAGTTATATATGGATAAATATATGGTTATATATGGATAAATATATGGTTATATATGGATAAATATATGGATAAATATATGGTTATATATGGATAAATATATGGTTATATATGGATAAATATATGGTTACATATGGATAAATATATGGTTACATATATGGATAATTATATGGTTATATAGTTATAAATTGATAAATATATGGTTATAAATGGATAAATATATGGATATATATGGATAAATATATAGTTATATATGGATAAATATATGGTTATATATGTATAAATATATGGTTATCAATGGATAATTATATGGTTATATAGTTATAAATTGATAAATATATGGATAAATATATGGTTGTATATATGGATAAATATATGGTTGTATATGGATACATATATGGTTATATATTGATAAATATATGGTTATATATGGATAAATATATGGTTATATAGTTATAAATGGATAAATATATGGTTATATATATGGATAAATATATGGTTATATATATGGATAAATATATGGTTATATATATGGATAAATATATGGTTGTATATATGGATAAATATATGGTTGTATATGGATAAATATATGGTTATATATTGATAAATATATGGTTATATATGGATAAATATATGGTTATATAGTTATAAATTGATAAATATATGGATAAATATATGGTTATATATGGATAAATATATGGTTATATATGGATAAATATATGGTTATATATGGATAAATATATGGATATATATGGATAAATATATGGTTGTATATGGATAGATATATGGTTGTATATATGTATAAATATATGGTTATCAATGGATAAATATGTGGTTATATATGGATAAATATATGGTTGTATATGGATAAATATATGGTTATATATGGATAAATATATGGTTATATATGGATAAATATATGGTTATATATATGGATAAATATATGGTTATATATGGATAAATATATGGTTATATAGTTATATATGGATAAATATATGGTTATATATGGATAAATATATGGTTATATATGGATAAATATATGGTTATATATGGATAAATATATGGTTACATATGGATAAATATATGGTTACATATATGGATAATTATATGGTTATATAGTTATAAATTGATAAATATATGGTTATATATGGATAAATATATAGTTATATATGGATAAATATATGGTTATATATGTATAAATATATGGTTATCAATGGATAATTATATGGTTATATAGTTATAAATTGATAAATATATGGATAAATATATGGTTGTATATATGGATAAATATATGGTTGTATATGGATACATATATGGTTATATATTGATAAATATATGGTTATATATGGATAAATATATGGTTATATAGTTATAAATGGATAAATATATGGTTATATATATGGATAAATATATGGTTATATATATGGATAAATATATGGTTTATATATGGATAAATATATGGTTGTATATATGGATAAATATATGGTTGTATATGGATAAATATATGGTTATATATTGATAAATATATGGTTATATATGGATAAATATATGGTTATATAGTTATAAATTGATAAATATATGGATAAATATATGGTTATATATGGATAAATATATGGTTATATATGGATAAATATATGGTTATATATGGATAAATATATGGATATATATGGATAAATATATGGTTGTATATGGATAGATATATGGTTGTATATATGTATAAATATATGGTTATCAATGGATAAATATGTGGTTATATATGGATAAATATATGGTTGTATATGGATAAATATATGGTTATATATGGATAAATATATGGTTATATATGGATAAATATATGGTTATATATATGGATAAATATATGGTTATATATGGATAAATATATGGTTATATAGTTATATATGGATAAATATATGGTTATATATGGATAAATATATGGTTATATATGGATAAATATATGGTTATATATGGATAAATATATGGTTACATATGGATAATTATATGGTTATATAGTTATAAATTGATAAATATATGGATAAATATATGGTTGTATATGGATACATATATGGTTATATATTGATAAATATATGGTTATATATGGATAAATATATGGTTATATAGTTATAAATGGATAAATATATGGTTATATATATGGATAAATATATGGTTATATATATGGATAAATATATGGTTATATATATGGATAAATATATGGTTGTATATATGGATAAATATATGGTTGTATATGGATAAATATATGGTTATATATTGATAAATATATGGTTATCCCCTGGATAAATATATGGTTATATAGTTATAAATTGATAAATATATGGATAAATATATCCTTATATATGGATAAATATATGGTTATATATGGATCCCTACTGGTTTATATGGATAAATTATGGATATATATGATAAATATATGGTTGTATATGGATAGATATATGGTTGTATATATGTATAAATATATGGTTATCAATGGATTATGTGGTTATATATGGATAAATATATGGTATTGTATATGGATAAATATATGGTTATATATGGATAAATATATGGTTATATATGGATAAATATATGGTTATATATATGGATAAATATATGGTTATATATGGATAAATATATGGTTATATAGTTATATATGGATAAATATATGGTTATATATGGATAAATATATGGATAAATATATGGTTATATATGGATAAATATATGGTTACATATGGATAATTATATGGTTATATAGTTATAAATTGATAAATATATGGATAAATATATGGTTGTATATGGATACATATATGGTTATATATTGATAAATATATGGTATATGGATAAATATATGGTTATATAGTTATAAATGGATAAATATATGGTTTATATATGGATAAATCCTGGTTATATATATGGATAAATATAGTTGTATATATGGATAAATATATGGTTGTATATATGGATAAATATATGGTTGTATATGGATAAATATATGGTATATATGGATAAATATATGATTATATAGTTATAAATTGATAAATATATGGATAAATATATGGTTATATATGGATAAATATATGGTTATATATGGATAAATATATGGTTATTATGGTTAAATATATGGATATATATGGATAAATATATGGTTGTATATGGATAAATATATGGTTATATAGATAAATATATGGTTAAGGTTATATATATGGATAAATATTTATAAATATATGGTTATTATGGATATATATGGTTATATATGGATAAATATATGGTTGTATATGGATAAATATATGGTTATATATGGATAAATATATGGTTATATAGTTATAAATTGATAAATATATGGTTATGTATGGATAAATATATGGATATGTATGACTAAATATATGGCTCTGGTAGTACCATGCTAATACTAACAATAATACTAATATTGTAGTATTACCATGTACTATATAGTACCATTTTAATAGCAGTACTAATACTGTGGTAGTAATGTACTGTAGTGCTGTGTGGTAGCTGCTGCTGTGACTCTTTTTCAACCCTCTCTCTCTCTCTTTCTCTCTCTCTCTCTCTCCCTCTCTCTTTCTGTGTCTGTTTCAGATGCCCTCTTATTTCTTCTCCAAGGCAAGACATCCCTCCCCCTATCCCTCTCTCCTTCCCTCCCTCCTTTACCCTCCCCCTATCCCTCTCTCCTTCCCTCGCTCCTTTACCCTCCCCCTATCCCTCTCTCCTTCCCTCCCTCCTTTACCCCTCCCTCTTCCTATTCCCTCTTTACCCTCCCTCCCTCTTCTCCTACCCCTACTCTCCCTTTACTCTCTTACTTCATTTCTGCAACCTCTGCTCACATGGTTTTCTGATCACACAATATATTATTTTCTGTCTGGTTTTAAAACACGCTGAGAATGACTGAAATGCTCCTCTAAAAAAAACACACTTTTGGAGACTCAACAAAATGACGTTGTCCGTTAGTTCACGTTGTCCGTTAGTTCCGTTGTCCGTTAGTTCACGTTGTCCGTTAGTTCACGTTGCCGTTGTTCACGTTGTCCGTTGTTCACGTTGCATGTTGTTCTTTGTGTTCTTTGGATCTCGTTCAAGGTCGGGGTGGACTTCCATTTCAGTTCAGTCCGTTTCCTCTTCAAGTAGATTTAGTACCATTCATTATCAATTAGATTTGTTATTTCTTCTCAAGTCTCCATCTGGGATTTCAGGTCCTGTCCAGAATTGGATGAAAAGAAATTAAACTGACCCAAAACGTTTGTTCTCTGTTTAATCTAGACTGTAGCCACTAGTCATCCATGTTAGGTTAGGTAGCTACTGTTTATTACATAGCTAATAGTACATTAAGGAGCTGCAGTAGGATTAGACTGTTAGACTGTTAGACTATTAGACTGTTAGACTGTTAGACTATTAGACTGTTAGACTATTAGACTGTTAGACTATTAGACTATTAGACTGTTAGACTATTAGACTATTAGACTATTAGACTATTAGACTGTTAGACTATAGACTAGACTATTAGACTATTAGACTGACTATTAGACTATTAGACTGTTAGACTTAGACTATTAGACTATTAGACTATTATTAGACTAGACTATTAGACTGTAGACTAGACTATTAGACTATTAGACTGTTAGACTATGAGACTATTAGACTATGAGACTATTAGACTTAGACTATTAGACTATTAGACTGTTAGACTATGAGACTGTTAGACTAGACTATTAGACTGTTAGACTATGAGACTATTAGACTATTAGACTGTTGAGACTATTAGACTGTTAGACTATTAGACTATTAGACTGTTAGACTATTGAGACTATTAGACTATTAGACTGTTAGACTATTAGACTGTTAGACTAGACTATTAGACTATTAGACTATTAGACTGTTAGACTATTAGACTGTTAGACTATTTAGACTATTAGACTGTTAGACTGTTAGACTGTTAGACTATTAGACTGTTAGACTGTTAGACTACGAGACTGTTAGACTGTTAGACTGTTAGACTATTAGACTGTTAGACTAGACTGAGACTATTAGACTGTTAGACTGTTAGACTGTTTAGACTATTAGACTGTTAGACTATTAGACTGTTAGACTATTAGACTATTAGACTATTAGACTGTTAGACTATTAGACTGTTAGACTGTTAGACTGTTAGACTATTAGACTATTTAGACTATTAGACTGTTAGACTATTAGACTGTTAGACTATTAGACTAGACTATTAGACTGTTAGACTGTTAGACTATTAGACTGTTAGACTGTTAGACTATTAGACTGTTAGACTGTTAGACTATTAGACTGTTAGACTGTTAGACTATTAGACTGTTAGACTGTTAGACTATTAGACTGTTAGACTGTTGACTATTAGACTGTTAGACTATTAGACTGTTAGACTATTAGACTGTTAGACTGTTAGACTATTAGACTGTTAGACTGTTAGACTATTAGACTGTTAGACTGTTAGACTATTAGACTGTTAGACTATTAGACTGTTAGACTATTAGACTGTTAGACTATTAGACTGTTGACTATTAGACTGTTAGACTATTAGACTGTTAGACTATTAGACTGTTAGACTGTTAGACTATTAGACTATTAGACTATTAGACTATTAGACTGTTAGACTATTAGACTATTAGACTATTAGACTGTTAGACTATTAGACTGTTAGACTATTAGACTGTTAGACTATTAGACTGTTAGACTATTAGACTGTTAGACTATTAGACTATTAGACTATTAGACTGTTAGACTGTTAGACTATTAGACTGTTAGACTATTAGACTGTTAGACTGTTTAGACTATTAGACTGTTAGACTATTAGACTATTAGACTGTTAGACTATTAGACTGTTAGACTGTTAGACTATTAGACTGTTAGACTATTAGACTGTTAGACTGTTAGACTATTAGACTATTAGACTGTTAGACTATTAGACTGTTTAGACTGTTAGACTGTTAGACTGTTAGACTGTTAGACTATTAGACTGTTAGACTAGACTGTTAGACTGTTAGACTGTTATTAGACTGTTAGACTGTTAGACTATTAGACTGTTAGACTGTTAGACTGTTAGACTGTTAGACTGTTAGACTATTAGACTGTTAGACTGTTAGACTATTAGAGACTACTGTTAGACTGTTAGACTGTTAGACTATTAGACTGTTAGACTATTAGACTGTTAGACTGTTAGACTGTTAGACTGTTAGACTATTAGACTATTAGACTATTAGACTGTTAGACTGTTAGACTGTTAGACTATTAGACTATTAGACTATTAGACTGTTAGACTATTAGACTGGTAGACTGTTAGACTATTAGACTACTAGACTATTAGACTATTAGACTACTAGACTATTAGACTATTAGACTGTTAGACTGTTAGACTATTAGACTGGTAGACTATTAGACTCTCTCCTTCCCTCCCTCCTGGTAGACTGTTCTCTCCTCCTCCCCCTATACCCCCTCTCTCCTTCCCTCCCTCCTTTACCCTCCCCTATCCCTCTCCCTTTACTCTCTTACTTCATTTCTGCAACCTCTGCTCACATGGTTTTCTGATCACACAATATATTATTTTCTGTCTGGTTTTTAAAACACGCTGAGAATGACTGAAATGCTCCTCTAAAAAAAAAACACTTTTGGAGACTCAACAAAATGCACGTTGTCCGTTAGTTCACGTTGTCCGTTAGTTCACGTTGTCCGTTAGTTCACGTTGCATGTTGTTGTGTGTTGTGTTCTTTGGATCTCGTTCAAGGTCGGGGTGGACTTCCATTTCAGTTCAGTCCGTTTCCTCTTCAAGTAGATTTAGTACCATTCATTATCAATTAGATTTGTTATTTCTTCTCAAGTCTCCATCTGGGATTTCAGGTCCTGTCCAGAATTGGATGAAAAGAAATTAAACTGACCCAAAACGTTTGTTCTCTGTTTAATCTAGACTGTAGCCACTAGTCATCCATGTTAGGTTAGGTAGCTACTGTTTATTACATAGCTAATAGTACATTAAGGAGCTGCAGTAGGATTAGACTGTTAGACTGTTAGACTATTAGACTGTTAGACTGTTAGACTGTTAGACTATTAGACTGTTAGACTATTAGACTGTTAGACTATTAGACTGTTAGACTATTAGACTGTTAGACTACGAGACTATTAGACTGTTAGACTGTTAGACTATTAGACTGTTAGACTACGAGACTATTAGACTGTTAGACTATTAGACTGTTAGACTACGAGACTATTAGACTGTTAGACTATTAGACTATTAGACTGTTAGACTATTAGACTGTTAGACTATTAGACTATTAGACTGTTAGACTATTAGACTGTTAGACTATTAGACTGTTAGACTATTAGACAGTTAGACTATTAGACTGTTAGACTATTAGACTATTAGACTGTTAGACTATTAGACTATTAGACTGTTAGACTATTAGACTATTAGACTGTTAGACTATTAGACTGTTAGACTATTAGACTGTTAGACTATTAGACTGTTAGACTATTAGACTATTAGACTGTTAGACTATTAGACTATTAGACTGTTAGACTATTAGACTGTTAGACTATTAGACTGTTAGACTATTAGACTGTTAGACTATTAGACTGTTAGACTATTAGACTGTTAGACTATTAGACTGTTAGACTATTAGACAGTTAGACTATTAGACTGTTAGACTATTAGACTGTTAGACTATTAGACTATTAGACTGTTAGACTATTAGACTGTTAGACTATTAGACTATTAGACTGTTAGACTATTAGACTGTTAGACTATTAGACTGTTAGACTATTAGACAGTTAGACTATTAGACTGTTAGACTATTAGACTATTAGACTGTTAGACTATTAGACTATTAGACTGTTAGACTATTAGACTATTAGACTGTTAGACTATTAGACTGTTAGACTATTAGACTGTTAGACTATTAGACTGTTAGACTATTAGACTGTTAGACTATTAGACTGTTAGACTATTAGACAGTTAGACTATTAGACTGTTAGACTATTAGACTGTTAGACTATTAGACAGTTAGACTATTAGACTGTTAGACTATTAGACTGTTAGACTATTAGACTGTTAGACTATTAGACTGTTAGACTATTAGACTGTTAGACTATTAGACTGTTAGACTGTTAGACTATTAGACTATTAGACTGTTAGACTGTTAGACTGTTAGACTATTAGACTGTTAGACTGTTAGACTATTAGACTGTTAGACTGTTAGACTATTAGACTGTTAGACTGTTAGACTATTAGACTGTTAGACTATTAGACTGTTAGACTGTTAGACTGTTAGACTGTCAGACTGTTAGACTATTAGACTGTTAGACTGTTAGACTATTAGACTGTTAGACTGTTAGACTATTAGACTATTAGACTGTTAGACTATTAGACTGTTAGACTATTAGACTGTTAGACTATTAGACTATTAGACTGTTAGACTGTTAGACTATTAGACTGTTAGACTATTAGACAGTTAGACTATTAGACTGTTAGACTATTAGACTATTAGACTGTTAGACTATTAGACTATTAGACTGTTAGACTATTAGACTATTAGACTGTTAGACTATTAGACTGTTAGACTATTAGACTGTTAGACTATTAGACTGTTAGACTATTAGACTGTTAGACTATTAGACTGTTAGACTATTAGACTGTTAGACTATTAGACTGTTAGACTGTTAGACTATTAGACTATTAGACTGTTAGACTATTAGACTGTTAGACTATTAGACTATTAGACTATTAGACTATTAGACTGTTAGACTGTTAGACTGTTAGACTATTAGACTGTTAGACTATTAGACTATTAGACTGTTAGACTATTAGACTATTAGACTGTTAGACTGTTAGACTGTTAGACTGTTAGACTATTAGACTGTTAGACTATTAGACTGTTAGACTGTTAGACTATTAGACTGTTAGACTATTAGACTGTTAGACTGTTAGACTATTAGACTGTTAGACTATTAGACTGTTAGACTGTTAGACTATTAGACTGTTAGACTATTAGACTGTTAGACTGTTAGACTATTAGACTGTTAGACTATTAGACTGTTAGACTGTTAGACTGTTAGACTGTTAGACTGTTAGACTATTAGACTGTTAGACTATTAGACTGTTAGACTGTTAGACTATTAGACTATTAGACTATTAGACTGTTAGACTATTAGACTATTAGACTGTTAGACTGTTAGACTATTAGACTGTTAGACTGTTAGACTATTAGACTGTTAGACTGTTAGACTATTAGACTGTTAGACTATTAGACTGTTAGACTGTTAGACTATTAGACTGTTAGACTGTTAGACTATTAGACTATTAGACTGTTAGACTATTAGACTGTTAGACTATTAGACTGTTAGACTATTAGACTATTAGACTGTTAGACTGTTAGACTATTAGACTGTTAGACTATTAGACAGTTAGACTATTAGACTGTTAGACTGTTAGACTATTAGACTGTTAGACTGTTAGACTGTTAGACTGTTAGACTATTAGACTATTAGACTACTAGACTGTTAGACTGTTAGACTATTAGACTATTAGACTACTAGACTACTAGACTACTAGACTGTTAGACTGTTAGACTATTAGACTGTTAGACTATTAGACTGTTAGACTGTTAGACTGTCAGACTGTTAGACTATTAGACTGTTAGACTGTTAGACTGTTAGATTATTAGACTGTTAGACTGTCAGACTGTCAGACTATTAGACTATTAGACTGTTAGACTGTCAGACTGTCAGACTGTTAGACTGTCAGACTATTAGACTGTTAGACTATTAGACTGTTAGACTATTAGACTGTTAGACTATTAGACTGGTAGACTGTTAGACTATTAGACTACTAGACTATTAGACTATTAGACTACTAGACTATTAGACTATTAGACTGTTAGACTGTTAGACTATTAGACTGGTAGACTGTTCTCTCCTTCCCTCCCTCCTTTACCCTCCCCTATCCCTCTCTCCTTCCCTCCCTCCTTTACCCTCCCCCTATCCCTCTCCCTTTACTCTCTTACTTCATTTCTGCAACCTCTGCTCACATGGTTTTCTGATCACATAATATATTATTTTCTGTCTGGTTTTAAAACACGCTGAGAATGACTGAAATGCTCCTCTAAAAAAACACACTTTTGGAGACTCAACAAAATGCACGTTGTCCGTTAGTTCACGTTGTCCGTTAGTTCACGTTGTCCGTTAGTTCACGTTGCATGTTGTTGTGTGTTGTGTTCTTTGGATCTCGTTCAAGGTCGGGGTGGACTTCCATTTCAGTTCAGTCCGTTTCCTCTTCAAGTAGATTTAGTACCATTCATTATCAATTAGATTTGTTATTTCTTCTCAAGTCTCCATCTGGGATTTCAGGTCCTGTCCAGAATTGGATGAAAAGAAATTAAACTGACCCAAAACGTTTGTTCTCTGTTTAATCTAGACTGTAGCCACTAGTCATCCATGTTAGGTTAGGTAGCTACTGTTTATTACATAGCTAATAATACATTAAGGAGCTGCAGTAGGATTAGACTGTTAGACTGTTAGACTATTAGACTGTTAGACTGTTAGACTGTTAGACTATTAGACTGTTAGACTGTTAGACTATTAGACTGTTAGACTGTTAGACTAGACGAGACTATTAGACTGTTAGACTATTAGACTGTTAGACTACGAGACTATTAGACTGTTAGACTATTAGACTATTAGACTGTTAGACTATTAGACTGTTAGACTATTAGACTATTAGACTGTTAGACTATTAGACTATTAGACTGTTAGACTATTAGACTGTTAGACTATTAGACTGTTAGACTATTAGACAGTTAGACTATTAGACTGTTAGACTATTAGACTATTAGACTGTTAGACTATTAGACTATTAGACTGTTAGACTATTAGACTATTAGACTGTTAGACTATTAGACTATTAGACTGTTAGACTATTAGACTGTTAGACTATTAGACTGTTAGACTATTAGACAGTTAGACTATTAGACTGTTAGACTATTAGACTATTAGACTGTTAGACTATTAGACTGTTAGATTAGACTGTTAGACTATTAGACTATTAGACTATTAGACTGTTAGACTATTAGACTGTTAGACTATTAGACTGTTAGACTGTTAGACTATTAGACTGTTAGACTATTAGACTGTTAGACTATTAGACTGTTAGACTATTAGACTGTTAGACTATTAGACTGTTAGACTATTAGACTGTTAGACTATTAGACTGTTAGACTATTAGACAGTTAGACTATTAGACTGTTAGACTATTAGACTATTAGACTGTTAGACTATTAGACTGTTAGACTATTAGACTATTAGACTGTTAGACTATTAGACTATTAGACTATTAGACTGTTAGACTATTAGACTATTAGACTGTTAGACTATTAGACTGTTAGACTATTAGACTGTTAGACTATTAGACTGTTAGACTATTAGACTGTTAGACTATTAGACTGTTAGACTATTAGACTGTTAGACTATTAGACAGTTAGACTATTAGACTATTAGACTGTTAGACTATTAGACTATTAGACTGTTAGACTATTAGACTATTAGACTGTTAGACTATTAGACAGTTAGACTATTAGACTGTTAGACTATTAGACTATTAGACTGTTAGAGACTGTTAGACTATTAGACTGTTAGACTATTAGACTGTTAGACTATTAGACTGTTAGACTATTAGACAGTTAGACTATTAGACTGTTAGACTATTAGACTATTAGACTGTTAGACTACTGTTAGACTGTTAGACTATTAGACTGTTAGACTATTAGACTGTTAGACTATTAGACTGTTAGACTATTAGACTGTTAGACTATTAGACTGTTAGACTATTAGACTGTTAGACTATTAGACTGTTAGACTATTAGACTGTTAGACTATTAGACTGTTAGACTATTAGACTATTAGACTGTTAGACTATTAGACTATTAGACTATTAGACTGTTAGACTATTAGACTATTAGACTGTTAGACTATTAGACTGTTAGACTATTAGACTGTTAGACTATTAGACTGTTAGACTATTAGACTGTTAGACTATTAGACTGTTAGACTGTTAGACTATTAGACTATTAGACTGTTAGACTATTAGACTGTTATTAGACTATTAGACTGTTAGACTATTAGACTGTTAGACTGTTAGACTGTTAGACTATTAGACTATTAGACTGTTAGACTGTTAGACTGTTAGACTGTTAGACTATTAGACTGTTAGACTGTTAGACTGTTAGACTGTTAGACTATTAGACTGTTAGACTGTTAGACTGTTAGACTATTAGACTGTTAGACTGTTAGACTGTTAGACTGTTAGACTGTTAGACTGTTAGACTGTTAGACTGTTAGACTGTTAGACTGTTAGACTGTTAGACTATTAGACTGTTAGACTATTAGACTGTTAGACTGTTAGACTATTAGACTATTAGACTGTTAGACTGTTAGACTGTTAGACTATTAGACTATTAGACTATTAGACTATTAGACTATTAGACTACTAGACTATTAGACTATTAGACTATTAGACTGTTAGACTATTAGACTGGTAGACTGTTAGACTATTAGACTACTAGACTATTAGACTATTAGACTACTAGACTATTAGACTATTAGACTATTAGACTGTTAGACTATTAGACTGGTAGACTGTTAGACTATTAGACTACTAGACTATTAGACTATTAGACTGTTAGACTGTTAGACTGTTAGACTATTAGACTGTTAGACTGTTAGACTGTTA
>NW_024609586.1:32500-45000 GCF_018296145.1 Oncorhynchus tshawytscha
GTGTAATCTGTCTCTCTAATATGGTCATACATTGGGCAGGAGGTTAGGAAGTGCAGCTCAGTTTCCACCTCATTTTGTGGGCAGTGAGCACATAGCCTGTCTTCTCTTGAGAGCCATGTCTGCCTACGGCGGCCTTTCTCAATAGCAAGGCTATGCTCACTGAGTCTGTACATAGTGAAAGAGCATAGTCAAAAAATCTCTCTCTCTTTCTCTTTCTCCCTCTTTCTCCCTCTTTCTCCCTCTCCCGTGAGCCAGGTTTATAGGAGAGGAGGGAAAGTGTGTGTGTTGGACCAGCCTGGAGTGTCTGTCTGTAATGTGTTTGTTTACATACACACTAATATTAAACTGATAATGGCAGTAGGTTGATTATGCAATAGAACATGTAAACATCTTTACATCATCGTAAACAAGGTCATAATCACAGTAAGTATAGGCCTGGTTTTTAAATGACTAGGACATGTAAACATCTTACATCATCGTAAACAAGGTCATAACCACAGTAAGTATAGGCCTGGTTTTTAAATGACTAGGACAGGTAAACATCTTAAATCGGCGTTCCAGAGGTGTATTTGATCTGAGCATGTGCCAGCATCAGCCGAGCGAGTTCAGAACAACTTTAAATATCCATCTTAGAAATAGTTCACACAAATAAAGTTTATGTCCAAACTCAGAATCAAATATCACAAATTAACAGCATTCTCACATACTGTAGGTGGGCTTAAGGTCAGGGGTTTGGGTTAGGAAAGGGGACACTCAGCTACAGAACAGCAGTCTCACATACTGTAGGTGGGCTTAAGGTCAGGGGTTTGGGTTAGGAAAGTGGACACTCAGCTACAGAACAGCAGTCTCACATACTGTAGGTGGTCCTCTTGTCCAGGTGGCTGAGGGCAGTGTGGAGAGCTATTGAGATTGTGTCATCTGTGGATCTGCTGGGGCGGTATGCAAATTGGAGTGGGTATAGGGTTTCTAGTGTTTCTGGAGATGACGTGTGCCATAACCAGCCTCTCAAAGCACTTCCTGATTTACAGATGTGAGGGCTACAGGGTGGGGGTCACTCTGGCATGAAGCTTTGGAGGTATTAGGAACAGGAATGATCCTGGTTATCTTTAAACATGTAGGGATTACAGACTGGGACAAGGAGAGGCTGATCTGCACATGCTCTGACAGACTGGGACAAGGAGAGGCTGATCTGCACATGCTCTGACAGACTGGGACAAGGAGAGGTTGATCTGCACATGCTCTGACAGACTGGGACAAGGAGAGGTTGATCTGCACATGCTCTGACAGACTGGGACAAGGAGAGGTTGATCTGCACATGCTCTGACAGACTGGGACAAGGAGAGGTTGATCTGCACATGCTCTGACAGACTGGGACAAGGAGAGGTTGATCTGCACATGCTCTGACAGACTGGGACAAGGAGAGGTTGATCTGCACATGCTCTGAGAAAGCTCCCTGGAACAGTCCAGTCTTGTGAGCGTTGACCTGATTTAAGACCTTGCTCACGTCCGGCTTCGGAGAGAGAGATCACCCAGTCTTCTGGTTCGGCGCGGCGCGGCGCGGCGGGGGGGTGTTCCCCTCTACGTCACAATAGGATTCTATGAGTTCTAACTTCTGTTGATAGGGATGTTGATAGTGATGTTGATAGGACACTAATAGTTTATGGAATCCCATTGTGAGTAGAGCGGGACACTATTTGGCATGACAGGCCCTCACGCACGGTACGGTGTTGTTGTTGACGAAGCATAAAATGAGTTGAGTTTGTCTAGAAAAGAGGCATGGTTGGGCAGGTCACGGCTGGGTCTTCCTTTGAAGTGTGTGTGTGTGTGTGTGTGTGTGTGTGTGTGTGTGTGTGTGTGTGTGTGTGTGTGTGTGTGTGTGTGTGTGTGTGTGTGTGTGTGTGTGTGTGTGTGTGTATGTCCATGCGTGTGTGTGTGTGTGTGTGTGTGTGTGTGTGTGTGTGTGTGTGTGTGTGTGTGTGTCCATGCGTGTGTGTGTGTGTGTGTGTGTGTGTGTGTGTGTGTGTGTATGTCCATGCGTGTGTGTGTGTGTGTGTGTGTGTGTGTGTGTGTGTGTGTGTGTGTATGTCCATGTGTGTGGAATGGATGTGTGTGTTTGTCCATGTGTGTATGTGTATGTCCATGCGTGTGTGTGTGTGTGTGTGTGTTACCTTCTCTGGAGTGGAGCTTGTTTTAATATGTCATCCTACAGATGATACTGTGATACATCGGCAGGGTAGCCTAGTGGTTAGAGTGTAGGGGCGGCAGCGTAGCCTAGTGGTTAGAGCGTTGGACTAGTTAACGAAAGGTTGCAAGTTCAAATCCCCGAGCTGACATGGTACAAATCTGTCTTTCTGCTCCTAAACAAGGCAGTTAACCCACTTTTCCTAGGCCGTCATTGAAAATAAGAATTTGTTCTTAACTGACTTGCCTAGTTAAATAAAGATTAAAATACATAGATTAACTTCTAGAATGATTATCCAACATGTCTCTTGTTCCTTTTCTCAGTGCTGGAGTGGGCCGGACTGGTTGTTTCATCGTGATTGACGCCATGGTGGAGCGAATCAAACACGAGAAGACAGTTGACATCTACGGTCACGTGACCCTCATGAGGTAAATGGGATGTTGAATCACTTTGTTTGGGCTGGGCGGGGCTGGGCGGGGGGATCTATCATCCAACAAGCGTTAATTTTCAGAACGTTGAACCAACTGCCACTGTAGGGGACCACGTAGGAGCAGACATTATATTAATTATATTATAATCTTTTTTTTAATAATATTTTTCAGACTCTTTTCAGTAAATGCTAACTAAATGCTAACTGAAACCAGGACTCTGTGATTACCAGTGTTACCAGTAAATGCTAACTGAAACCAGGACTCTGTGATTACCAGTGTTACCAGTAAATGCTAACTGAAACCAGGACGCTGTGATTACCAGTGTTACCAGTAAATGCTAACTGAAACCAGGACTCTGATTACCAGTGTTACCAGTAAATGCTAACTGAAACCAGGACTCTGTGATTACCAGTGTTACCAGTAAATGCTAACTGAAACCAAGACTCTGTGATTACCAGTGTTACCAGTAAATGCTAACTGAAACCAGGACTCTGTGATTACCAGTGTTACCAGTAAATGCTAACTGAAACCAGGACTCTGTGATTACCAGTGTTACCAGTAAATGCTAACTGAAACCAGGACTCTGTGATTACCAGTGTTACCAGTAAATGCTAACTGAAACCAGGACTCTGTGATTACCAGTGTTACCAGTAAATGCTAACTGAAACCAGGACTCTGATTACCAGTGTTACCAGTAAATGCTAACTGAAACCAGGACTCTGAAACCAGGACTCTGATTACCAGTGTTACCAGTAAATGCTAACTGAAACCAAGACTCTGTGATTACCAGTGTTACCAGTAAATGAACCCTGACTGAAACATTCAACTTTTAGGTCCCAGCGGAACTACATGGTGCAGACGGAGGATCAGTACGCCTTTATCCACGACGCGCTGCTGGAAGCTGTCGCCTGCGGCAACACCGAGGTTCCGGCGCGGAACCTTCACGCCTACATCCAGAGACTGACCCAGATAGAACCGGTGGAGAACGTCACGGGCACGGAACTGGAGTTCAAGGTGCGTTGTCAAGGTTCTAGGGTTCTGTGGTGCTGTTCTAGGGGGGAAATAATGTTGTGTCTGTGAGATCCAGGGCCTGCGTACCTCGGTGCCCGGGTTCAAATCAAATATTTAAATATTGATCATTTATTTTGACCGAGACGTGCGGCGACAGCAAGAGTCATCAATTTCAGATAAAATGTCCGAGCAAAACAGCACCTCTCTGTCTCAGTATGTGTAGACCATGTATCTGATGCTGTCTGGACAGTGAAACAGCACCTCTCTGTCTCAGTATGTGTAGACCATGTATCTGATGTCTCAGTATGTGTAGACCATGTATCTGATGCTATCTGGACAGTGAAACAGCGCCCCCCTCTGTCTCAGTATGTGTAGACCATGTATCTGATGCTATCTGGACAGTGAAACAGCGCCCCCTCTGTCTCAGTATGTGTAGACCATGTATCTGATGCTATCTGGACAGTGAAACAGCGCCCCCTCTGTCTCAGTATGTGTAGACCATGTACCTGATGCTGTGTGGACAGTGAAACAGCGCCCCCTCTGTCTCAGTATGTGTAGACCATGTATCTGATGCTGTGTGGACAGTGAAACAGCGCCCCCTCTGTCTCAGTATGTGTAGACCATGTATCTGATGCTGTCTGGACAGTGAAACAGCGCCCCCTCTGTCTCAGTATGTGTAGACCATGTATCTGATGCTATCTGGACAGTGAAACAGCGCCCCCTCTGTCTCAGTATGTGTAGACCATGTACCTGATGCTGTGTGGACAGTGAAACAGCGCCCCCTCTGTCTCAGTATGTGTAGACCATGTACCTGATGCTGTGTGGACAGTGAAACAGCGCCCCCTCTGTCTCAGTATGTGTAGACCATGTATCTGATGCTGTGTGGTCAAGACGGGTATAACATGTTAACGGCGTGACATGTCGTCCTCTTTTCTCGGTCAGATGGAAACATCATGACTTGTGTTCGTGCCACATTAAAAGATCATCTATTTCTCCAATTAAATGACATGTACTATACTCTAAAAACCCTAAAAAATGAAGAAACGTGTAGGATATAGGAGGTTCCTTTTCCTCTTGTGGAAATGAAACGCCCGTCCAACTGATTCCCTTCTGACCGCCGGCCCTGCTGAGAGCTCAGTGTTCCATCGACTTCCTGTAGTTTCCTCTCTGTCCCTCTCTAATGAGCTGTTGTTCTTTCTCACCCGAGTCAAGCAACGGTCAGACTGTGTGCGTGTGTTTTTGCGTGTGTGTGTGTGTGTGTGTGTGTGTGTGTGTGTGTGTGTGTGTGTGTGTGTGTGTGTGTGTGTGTGTGTGTGTGTGGTGGTTTCGCTGACGCAGGATAAACTCTGGTTCACATGTGTGTGTTGAGACAGCCAGGGGGCCTTTGGTTTCCTCTCCCACTTCTCTTCTCCTCTCTTCTCTCCACCCCCCTTCCCCCTTCCTCCTCCTCTCCCCCTCCTCCCCCTCTCTTCCTCCTCCTCCACCCCCTCCCCCTCTCTCTTCCCCCCCCTTCCTCCTTCCTCCTCCTCCCCCCTCTCTTCCTCCTCCTCCTCCTCCTCCCCCCTCTCTTCCTCCTCCTCCCCCTCTCTTCTCTCCCCCCCCCCCCCTTCCTCCTCCTCCCCCTCTCTTCCTCCTCCTCCCCCTCTCTTCTCCCCTCTCTCCTCCTATTTGTTAGACTCTGTGCAAACTGAACTGTATAGCGGTCATACTCTGTTCTATAATTCATTATGTCATGTGATATTTTCATGTGATATTTTCTTATGAATTGTTAAGCCATATCCTATCTTGTTATAACACACTATGTCGTGACATATCGCGTCCCACAGCATCTAGCCAATGCTAGGGGTCAAGCTTAAATATTAAGTCGTGCACTGTTCTGTTCTGCTGTGTCATTCTACGTCACATTATAACACCCTATGTCACATTATAACACCCTATGTCACATTATAACACCCTATGTCACATAATTACAGGATGTGTAGCTATGTCACATTATAACACCCTATGTCACATTATAACACCCTATGTCACATAATTACAGGATGTGTAGCTATGTCACATTATAACACCCTATGTCACATTATTACAGGATGTGTAGCTATGTCACATTATAACACCCTATGTCACATTATAACACCCTATGTCACATTATTACATGATGTGTAGCTATGTCACATTATAACACCCTATGTCACATTATAACACCCTATGTCACATAATTACAGGATGTGTAGCTATGTCACATTATAACACCCTATGTCACATTATTACAGGATGTGTAGCTATGTCACATTATAACACCCTATGTCACATTATAACACCCTATGTCACATAATTACAGGATGTGTAGCTATGTCACATTATAACACCCTATGTCACATTATAACACCCTATGTCACATAATTACAGGATGTGTAGCTATGTCACATTATAACACCCTATGTCACATTATTACATGATGTGTAGCTATGTCACATTATAACACCCTATGTCACATTATTACATGATGTGTAGCTATGTCACATTATAACACCCTATGTCACATTATTACATGATGTGTAGCTATGTCACATTATAACACCCTATGTCACATAATTACAGGATGTGTAGCTATGTCACATTATAACACCCTATGTCACCATCCTCCCCTTCATAGCGCTTGACCAGTGCGAAGGCCCACACTTCCCTTCTCCTCGCATGTCATATCTCGTGATACAATATGTAATGCTATGTCACATTATAACACCCTATGTCATCTCCCTCCCCCTCCATAGCGGTTGGCCAGTGCGAAGGCCCACACCTCCAGGTTTGTGAGTGCCAACCTGCCGTGTAACAAGTTCAAGAACCGTCTGGTGAACATCATGCCCTATGAGTCCACCAGGGTCTGTCTGCAGCCAATCAGAGGAGTGGAGGGGTCAGACTACATCAACGCCAGCTTCATAGACGGATACAGGTGAGGAGGGAGGGGTCAGACTACATCAACGGCAGCTTCATAGACAGATACAGGTGAGGAGGGAGGGGTCAGACTACATCAACGGCAGCTTCATAGACAGATACAGGTGAGGAGGGAGGGGGTCAGACTACATCAACGGCAGCTTCATAGACAGATACAGGTGAGGAGGGAGGGGGTCAGACTACATCAACGGCAGCTTCATAGACAGATACAGGTGAGGAGGGAGGGGGTCAGACTACATCAACGGCAGCTTCATAGACAGATACAGGTGAGGGGGAGGGGGTCAGACTACATCAACAGCAGCTTCATAGACGGATACAGGTGAGGGGGAGGGGGTCAGACTACATCAACAGCAGCTTCATAGACGGATACAGGTGAGGAGGGAGGGGGTCAGACTACATCAACGGCAGCATCATAGACAGATACAGGTGAGGGGGTGGGGGTCAGACTACATCAACGGCAGCATCATAGACGGATACAGGTGAGGGGGAGGGGGTCAGAATACATCAACGGCAGCATCATAGACGGATACAGGTGAGGGGGAGGGGGTCAGACTACATCAACGGCAGCTTCATAGACGGATACAGGTGAGGGGGAGGGGTCAGACTACATCAACGGCAGCTTCATAGACGGATATAGGTGAGGAGGGAGGGGGTCAGACTACATCAACGGCAGCTTCATAGACAGATACAGGTGAGGGGGAGGGTCTTATGGTAGCAGCCAACTTTAAACAATCAAAGATGGACATTTCTTCCTGAAAACAGCAGATATTTATTTGAAATTGTCCATTGATTGGATGTGTCCATTGATTGATGTGTCCATTGATTGGATGTGTCCATTGATTGGATGTGTCCATTGACAAAAACATTTGTGTAGGACATATAAGAGAGGATAGAAATAGTTATTGTAATACAGTGCTTCTCAAACCTCTCCTCGGGGTCCCCATCAGTACCATAGATATATTATTATAGATACACCTCTCCTCAGGGACTCCATCAGTACCATAGATATATTATTATAGATAAACCTCTCCTCAGGGACTCAATCAGTACCATAGATATATTATTATAGATAAACCTCTCCTCAGGGACTCCATCAGTACCATAGATATATTATTATAGATAAACCTCTCCTCAGGGACTCCATCAGTACCATAGATATATTATTATAGATAAACCTCTCCTCAGGGACTCCATCAGTACCATAGATATATTATTATAGATAAACCTCGCCTCAGGGACTCCATCAGTACCATAGATATATTATTATAGATAAACCTCTCCTCAGGGACTCCATCAGTACCATAGATATATTATTATAGATAAACCTCGCCTCAGGACTCCATCAGTACCATAGATATATTATTATATATAAACCTCTCCTCAGGGACTCCATCAGTACCATAGATATATTATTATAGATAAACCTCTCCTCGGGGACTCCATCAGTACCATAGATATATTATTATAGATAAACCTCTCCTCAGGGACTCCATCAGTACCATAGATATATTATTATAGATAAACCTCTCCTCAGGGACTCCATCAGTACCATAGATATATTATTATAGATAAACCTCTCCTCAGGGACTCCATCAGTACCATAGATATATTATTATAGATAAACCTCTCCTCAGGGACTCCATCAGTACCATAGATATTTTATTATAGATAAACCACTCCTCGGGGACTCCATCAGTACCATAGATATATTATTATAGATAAACCTCTCCTCAGGGACTCCATCAGTACCATAGATATATTATTATAGATAAACCTCTCCTCAGGGACTCCATCAGTACCATAGATATATTATTATAGATACACCTCTCCTCAGGGACCCCATCACTACCATAGATATATTATTATAGATACACCTCTCCTCAGGGACCCCATCACTACCATAGATATATTATTATAGATAAACCTCTCCTCAGGGACTCCATCAGTACCATAGATATATTATTATAGATAAACCTCTCCTCAGGGACTCCATCAGTACCATAGATATATTATTATAAATAAACCTCTCCTCAGGGACCCCATCAGTACCATAGATATATTATTATAGATAAACCTCTCCTCAGGGACTCCATCAGTACCATAGATATATTATTATAGATAAACCTCTCCTTAGGGACTCCATCAGTACCATAGATATATTATTGTAGATAAACCTCTCCTTAGGGACTCCATCAGTACCATAGATATATTATTATAGATAAACCTCTCCTTAGGGACTCCATCAGTACCATAGATATATTATTGTAGATAAACCTCTCCTTAGGGACTCCATCAGTACCATAGATATATTATTGTAGATACACCTCTCCTCGGGGACTCCATCAGTACCATAGATATATTATTATAGATAAACCTCTCCTCAGGGACTCCATCAGTAGCATAGATATATTATTATAGATAAACCTCTCCTCAGGGACTCCCAGATGTTTCAGCGTGTTGTTAAAGCCCCTGAACTATCTCACACGATTCACCTAGTCAAGGACTTGATGATTAGTTAAATCAGGTGCTAGTTCTAGAATAGATCAAACACATGGAACGGCTGGGGGTTCCTGAGGAGAGGTTTGGAGCGGGTGGCAGTCCCAAGGAGAGGTTTGGAACAGCTGGGAGTCCTGAGGAGAGGTTTGGAATGGCTGGGAGTCCTGAGGAGAGGTTTGGAATGGCTGGGAGTCCTGAGGAGAGGTTTGGAATGGCTGGGAGTCCTGAGGAGAGGTTTGGAATGGCTGGGAGTCCTGAGGAGAGGTTTGGAATGGCTGGGAGTCCTGAGGAGAGGTTTTGGAATGGCTGGGAGTCCTGAGGAGAGGGTAGAGAACAGCTGGGAGTCCTGAGGAGAGGTTTGGAACGGCTGGGGTTTCTGGGGAGAGGTTTGGAACAGCTGGGAGTCTTGAGGAGAGGTTTGGAACGGCTGGGAGTCCTGAAGAGAGGTTTGGAATGGCTGGGAGTCCTGAGGAGAGGTTTGGAACAGCTGGGAGTCCTGAAGAGAGGGTAGAGTACCACTGTTGTAATAGATGAACAATTCTATCAAAAAGTAAGATAAGAAACAGACAAAGCAAAACCAAACACAACAGCACCGCCTGGAGTGGAACACAACAGCACCGCCTGAAGTGGAACACAACACACCGCCTGGAGTGGAACACAACAGCACCGCTTGGAGTGGAACACGACAGCACCGCCTGGGGTGGAACACAACAGCACCGCCTGGGGTGGAACACGACAGCACCGCTTGGAGTGGAACACGACAGCACCGCCTGGGGTGGAACACAACAGCACCGCCTGGAGTGGAAAACAACAGCACCGCCTGGGGTGGAACACAACAGCACCGCCTGGTGTGGAACACAACAGCATCGCCTGGAGTGGAACACAACTGCAAAGCCTGGGGTGGAACACAACATCACCGCCTGGGGTGGAACACAACATCACCGCCTGGGGTGGAACACAACATCACCGCCTGGGGTGGAACACAACAGCACCACCTGGGGTGGAACACAACAGCACCGCCTGGAGTTTGCTAAACGGCATTGGAACTTGGATTGGAACCAGTGCTATTTATTTATGTATTTTATTTTATTTAACCTTTATTTAATTAGGCAAGCCAGATAAAATAAAATATTTATAATGACGGCCTACCAAAAGGCAGAAGGCGTCCTGCGGGGACAGGGTTGGGATTAAAAATACAAATATAGGATAAAACATCACGACAAGAGACCACAACACTACATAAAGAGAGACCACAACACTACATAAAGAGACCACAACACTACATAAAGAGAGACCACAACACTACATAAAGAGAGACCACAACACTACATAAAGAGACCACAACACTACATAAAGAGAGACCACAACACTACATAAAGAGAGACCACAGCACTACATAAAGAGGCCACAACACTACATAAAGAGAGACCACAACACTACATAAAGAGAGACCACAACACTACATAAAGAGAGACCACAACACTACATAAAGAGAGACCACCACACTACATAAAGAGACCACAACACTACATAAAGAGACCACAACACTACATAAAGAGAGACCACAACACTACATAAAGAGACCACAACACTACATAAAGAGACCACAACACTACATAAAGAGACCACAACACTACATAAAGAGAGACCACAACACTACATAAAGAGAGACCACAACACTACATAAAGAGAGACCACAACACTACATAAAGAGACCACAACACTACATAAAGAGGCCACAACACTACATAAAGAGAGACCACAACACTACATAAAGAGAGACCACAACACTACATAAAGAGAGACCACAACACTACATAAAGAGAGACCACAACACTACATAAAGAGACCACAACACTACATAAAGAGAGACCACAACACTACATAAAGAGACCACAACACTACATAAAGAGACCACAACACTACATAAAGAGAGACCACAACACTACATAAATGGACCACAACACTACATAAAGAGAGACCACAACACTACATAAAGAGAGACCACAACACTACATAAAGAGGCCACAACACTACATAAAGAGAGACCACAACACTACATAAAGAGAGACCACAACACTACATAAAGAGAGACCACAACACTACATAAAGAGAGACCACAACACTACATAAAGAGACCACAACACTACATAAAGAGACCACAACACTACATAAAGAGAGACCACAACACTACATAAAGAGACCACAACACTACATAAAGAGACCACAACACTACATAAAGAGACCACAACACTACATAAAGAGAGACCACAACACTACATAAAGAGAGACCACAACACTACATAAAGAGAGACCACAACACTACATAAAGAGACCACAACACTACATAAAGAGGCCACAACACTACATAAAGAGAGACCACAACACTACATAAAGAGAGACCACAACACTACATAAAGAGAGACCACAACACTACATAAAGAGAGACCACAACACTACATAAAGAGACCACAACACTACATAAAGAGAGACAACACATAAAGAGACCACAACACTACATAAAGAGACCACAACACTACATAAAGAGACCACAACACTACATAAAGAGACCACAACACTACATAAATGGACCACAACACTACATAAAGAGACCACAACACTACATAAAGAGACCACAACACTACATAAAGAGAGACCACAACACTACATAAAGAGGCCACAACACTACATAAAGAGAGACCACAACACTACATAAAGAGAGACACTACAACACTACATAAAGAGAGACCACAACACTACATAAAGAGAGACCACAACACTACATAAAGAGAGACCACAACACTACATAAAGAGACCACAACACTACATAAAGAGAGACCACAACACTACATAAAGAGAGACCACAACACTACATAAAGAGGCCACAACACTACATAAAGAGGCCACAACACTACATAAAGAGAGACCACAACACTACATAAAGAGAGACCACAACACTACATAAAAGAGACCACAACACTACATAAAGAGAGACCACAACACTACATAAAGAGAGACCACAACACTACATAAAGAGAGACCACAACACTACATAAAGAGGCCACAACACTACATAAAGAGAGACCACAACACTACATAAAGAGAGACCACAACACTACATAAAGAGAGACCACAACACTACATAAAGAGAGACCACAACACTACATAAAGAGAGACCACAACACTACATAAAGAGAGACCACAACACTACATAAAGAGAGACCACAACACTACATAAAAGAGACCACAACACTACATAAAGAGACCACAACACTACATAAAGAGAGACCACAACACTACATAAAGAGACCACAACACTACATAAAGAGACCACAACACTACATAAAGAGAGACCACAACACTACATAAATGGACCACAACACTACATAAAGAGAGACCACAACACTACATAAAGAGGCCACAAC
>NW_024609586.1:52500-55000 GCF_018296145.1 Oncorhynchus tshawytscha
CAACCCACCAGCAGTCACTTTAGACCTAGGGGGCCAACAACCCACCAGCAGTCACGTTTACTAGGGGTCAACAACCCACCAGCAGCCCTATTCCTAGGGGGTACAACCCACCAGCTACTTTAGGGGGGTCAACAACCCACCAGCAGCCGTATTCCCTAGGGGGGTACAACCCACCAGCAGTACTTTAGGGGGGTCAACAACCCACCAGCCGTTTATTAGGGGGTCAACAACCCACCAGCAGTCCCTATTCCCTATCAACAACCCACCAGCAGTACTTTAGGGGGTCAACAACCCACCAGCAGTCCGTTTATAGGGGGTCAACAACCCACCAGCAGCCCTATTCCCTAGGGGGTCAACAACCCACCAGCAGTCAGCTTTAGACCAGGGCCCTAACCCACCAGCAGTCACTACTAGGGGGGTCAACAACCCACCAGCAGTCAGCGTTTACTAGGGGGTCAACAACCCACCAGCAGTCAGCGTTTACTAGGGGGTCAACAACCCACCAGCAGTCCCTAGGGGGTCAACAACCCACCAGCAGTCACGTTTACTCAACAACCCACCAGCAGTCCTATAGGGGGGCACAACCCACCAGCAGTCAGCGTTTATAGTACACTACTTCAGACCCAGAGCCCATGTCAGCGTTTACTATGTATCAAACTTGATCACAGTGATGTGATCCCCTACATAGTGCACTACTTTAGACCAGAGCCCTATGGCACCCTATTCCCTATATAGTGCACTACTTTAGACCAGGATCCCTATGGAGAAATAGGGAGCCACTTGGATCAGAGCCATAGAAATGAGGTCTAACAGGTTCCAGAGCCTCAGTGTTGTCAGAGACACAGTGACATTTAACCATGACTTTGACACGGTGAACTAAACTGAAATGAATCAACGCTGTTTTCTCCACGGTGGTGTGTAACCTAATCCACCCGTAACAGATAGACTGAAGGCTATAGAATACACTGAATTAGTAGCCGTGTAAAAGACAGGTGTTTCTCACAGAAATCAGAGACCGGACAGATTTTCGATTCTAGTTTACGGCCGACGTGTCGGATCACAGTGATGAATAGTTCAACGTCGGTGAAACTCTGTCGTTTATTTGCTGCAACACTGCTAATAACTGCGTCCGGTAAACGGTTGGCACCACAATCTCTCTCTGAGGTTATTCACGAAAGGAAGGAGCGTGGCTTTAAAACAGGAAGAAACATAGTATATAACAAACGATGATGTTATGTTTTATTGTGGTTGTGGTCTTACCCTGCTTGTCCATTGTTTGTACGGAGAGTCACTGCATCAACCTGCCTCTGTTGCTGTCTTCCTGTTTTCTGAGACGACCTTCTGTCTGACGGTGTCTGAGGTACAGGTGACTACGTCATCGCACCGTGGCAAGAGACGGGCCAAAGTGCATTCCAGGCCCCGCTACGTTTACAGACATTTCATTGCATGAAACCATGTCACGTCATTGACTGTGCAGTCTGGCGTCAGGTTGCTGGGGCAGATGATGTGGTTAGCTGATATGTTTACTCACCTGTCCAGGTGTTGTGAGAGCTGGGCAGGTGTCTGTAATGTAGTCATCCTGGAACGCACCCTATCCAGGTGCTGTGAGAGCTGGGCAGGGGTCTGTAATGTTGTCATCCTGTTACGCACCCTATCCAGGTGTTGTGAGAGCTGGGCAGGGGTCTGTAATGTTGTCATCCTGGAACGCACCCTATCCAGGTGTTGTGAGAGCTGGGCAGGGGTCTGTAATGTAGTCGTCCTGGAACGCACCCTATCCAGGTGTTGTGAGATCTGGGCAGGTGTCTGTAATGTAGTCATCCTGGAACGCACCCTATCCAGGTGCTGTGAGAGCTGGGCAGGGGTCTGTAATGTAGTCATCCTGGAACGCACCCTATCCAGGTGCTGTGAGAGCTGGGCAGGGGTCTGTAATGTAGTCATCCTGGAACGCACCCTATCCTAGTGTTGTGAGAGCTGGGCAGGGGTCTGTAATGTAGTCGTCCTGGAACGCACCCTATCCAGGTGTTGTGAGATCTGGGCAGTGGTTTGTAATGTAGTCGTCCTGGAACGCACCCTATCCATAACATTATTCAAATAAATTCAAAACAAACATTTATTTAATTTATTTTTTTAGTTTATAAACATATTTTCTGGAGATATATATAAAAACAAGGGTAGATACAGTTTTTGAAAAAGACAATTATATCAATTTTGTTAACAACAAGGGGAGAAAATATCATACATAGAGATTGACCCAACAAGCAAAATAATACCCAACATGCAAGAGTTCAATAATATTCAAACAAAACCCATTCCATTCCATTGACAATTTTAATATGTTATATTCAACCGTTGTTTAACCAGGCGAGTCAGTTAAGTACAAATTCTTATTTACAATGATGGACCTGGAGTCCTGTATATACAGGTGATAACATTGTATTCAAATAAGGCATGAAAATATATCTCTTTCACACACAGACCAAAGTCCCACTAATTGACCAGG
>NW_024609586.1:62500-105000 GCF_018296145.1 Oncorhynchus tshawytscha
GCCAGGTACCAGTACTTTGTAGTGGACCCCATGGCTGAGTACAACATGCCCCAGTACATCCTCCGAGAGTTCAAAGTCACTGATGCCAGGGTGAGTGGGGGAGGGAGTGTTTGTGATCAGATATTTCTCACAACTGTTTTTTGCTGGGTGAGTGAGTGAGTGAGTGAGTGAGTGAGTGAGTGAGTGAGTGAGTGTCAAACTGTGTGGTTTAATCAACCTGTGTTCTGATTGGTGGATTCTTTTTTTTCCAGGACGGCCAGTCTCGGACGGTTCGTCAGTTCCAGTTCACTGATTGGCCGGAGCAAGGAGTGCCAAAGTCAGGGGAGGGGTTCATTGATTTCATTGGCCAGGTGCACAAAACTAAAGAGCAGTTTGGCCAAGACGGACCAATCACGGTGCACTGTAGGTAAGGTCCCGCCTCCCTCAACGCCTCTTTAATCTGACTTGATGTCACCGAACTCCAGATATGTCTTTTTTGTTACTCAAAATACAGGTACAAACATTGAACAAGCAGATTTTTTTTTTTTAAAGCGGATGTTTAATAAAAACATAAATATAGACAGACACAGAACATATTTACATGTGGCGCTATTCACAGAGAAATGCACGAGGCACGGCAGCCATTTTGTCATCTAATCCGTGGTGTGGTCTTATGTGGTCCATCAGTGCTGGTGTGGGGAGGACAGGGGTCTTCATCACTCTGAGTATCGTTCTGGAGAGGATGAGATATGAAGGAGTAGTGGACATCTTCCAGACTGTCAAGATGCTGCGAACACAGAGACCTGCCACGGTTCAAACTGAGGTGAGATATTCAACTCTCAGTAATCCTAAAGTCAACTGTTTCTTTTAGGTTTGGTGTGTGTCTGGAGAACGAGAACTACTACTTCTACTAGTAGCATCTGTACTGTTGGGCCACATCTACAGGGATTGACCAGCCCAGCTACTGCTGCTGCTACTACTACTACTAATACTACTATTACCACATCTACAGGGATTGACCAGCCCAGCTACTGCTGCTGCTACTACTACTACTAATACTACTATTACCACATCTACAGGGATTGACCAGCCCAGCTACTGCTGCTGCTACTACTACTACTAATACTACTATTACCACATCTACAGGGATTGACCAGCCCAGCTACTGCTGCTGCTACTACTACTACTAATACTACTATTACCACATCTACAGGGATTGACCAGCCCAGCTACTGCTGCTGCTACTACTACTACTAATACTACTATTACCACATCTACAGGGATTGACCAGCCCAGCTACTGCTGCTGCTACTATTACTACTACTACTACCACTACTAATACTACTACCACTACTAATACTACTACTAATACTACTAATAATAATATTACTACAACTGATACTACTACTACTATTACTACTTCTGCTACTACTACTGCTTCTGCTACTACTACTGCTACTACTGCTACTACTACTACAACTGATACTACTACTACCACTACTACTACTACTACTACTACAACTGCTACTACTGCTACTACTGCTGCTGCTACTACTGCTGCTGCTACTACTACTACTTCTGCTACTACTGATACTACTACTACAACTGATACTACTACTACAACTGATATTACTACTACTGCTACTACTATTACTACTGCTGCTACTACTACTACTACTGCTGGTACTACTGCTTCTACCACCACTACTACTACTGATGCTGCTACTACTACTACTGCTACTACTATTACTACTACTGCTACTACTACTACTACTACAACTGCTATTACTACTACTACTACTACAACTACTATTACTACTGCTAATACTACTGCTCCTGCTACTACAACTGATACTACCACTACAACTGATATTACTACTACTGCTACTACTATTACTACTACTGCTACTACTACTACTACTACTGCTGCTACTACTACTATTACTACTACTGCTGCTACTACTATTACTACTGCTGCTACTACTACTTTTACTACTGCTGCTACTATATTACTATTACTGCTACTGCTTCTACTACAACTGCTACTGCTACTACTACTACTACTACTACTGCTACTACTACTACCAATACTACAACTGATACTACTACTACCACTACTACTACTACTACTACAACTGATACTACTACTACTGCTACTACTGCTGCTGCTACTACTGCTGCTGCTACTACTACACCTGATACTACTACTACTTCTGCTACTACTGATACTACTACTACAACTGATACTACTACTACAACTGATATTACTACTACTGCTACTACTATAACTACTGCTGCTACTACTACTACTACTACTGCTGGTACTACTACTGCTACCACCACTACTACTACTACGACTACTACTACTACTACAACTGCTATAACTACTGCTAATACTACTGCTTCTGCTACTACTGCTACTACAACTGATACTACTACTACAACTGATATTACTACTACTGCTACTACTAATACTACTACTGCTACTACTACTACTACTACTACCACTACTACTACTACTACTACTACTGCTGCTGCTACTACTGCTGCTACTACTATTACTACTGCTGCTACTACTACTTCTACTACTGCTGCTACTATATTACTATTACTGCTACTGCTACTACGACTACTACTACAACTGCTACTGCTACTACTACTACTACTGCTACTACTACTACTACTACTACAACTGCTACTACTACTACTATTACTACTACTACTACTAGTACAACTGCTAGTACTGCTGCTGCTGCTAATACTACTACTGCTACTACTACTACTACTGTGGCTGCTACTACTAGTAGTATATTGATGATGATTGTAATAGGTATGATGTTGTTGATGATGATGATTGTAATAGGTATGCTGTTGTTGTTGTTGTTGTTGTTGTTGTTGATAATGATTGTAATAGGTGTGTTGTTGTTGATAATGATTGTAATATGTGTGTTGTTGTTGTTGTTGTTGATAATGATTGTAATAGGTGTGTTGTTGATAATGATTGTAATAGGTGTGTTGTTGTTGATAATGATTGTAATAGGTATGACGTTGTTGTTGTTGTTGATAATGATTGTAATATGTGTGTTGTTGTTGTTGTTGTTGATAATGATTGTAATAGGTGTGTTGTTGTTGTTGATAATGATTGTAATAGGTATGTTGTTGTTGTTGATAATGATTGTAATAGGTGTGTTGTTGTTGATGATGATGATTAATAGGTGTGTTGTTGTTGTTGATGATGATGATGATTGTAATAGGTGTGTTGTTGTTGTTGTTGTTGATTGTAATAGGTATGTTGTTGTTGTTGTTGATTGTAATAGGTATGTTGTTGTTGTTGTTGTTGATTGTAATAGGTGTGTTGTTGTTGTTGTTGTTGTTGATTGTAATAGGTGTGTTGTTGTTGTTGTTGTTGATTGTAATAGGTATGTTGTTGTTGTTGATGATGATGATTGTAATAGGTATGTTGTTGTTGTTGTTGTTGTTGATTGTAATAGGTGTGTTGTTGTTGATCTGTTTGTTTCAGGACCAGTACCAGTTCTGTTACCGGGCCGGTCTGGAGTATCTGGGTAGCTTCGACCACTATGCAACATAATCCCTCCCTCTGGTCTGCATCCCAAACAACACCCTAACTCCCTGTGTAGTGCACTACTTTAGACCACAGTGTATTCTCACTTCTTTGGACCAGTGTGTACACTCAAAAGTAGTGCACTACTGATTAGTGCGCTACACAGGGAATAGGGGCCATTTGAGATTAGGCCTCTACCACCTCCAGAGGGCAGGGCACCCATGGCGCCACTCCTCCCCCAAAACAAGCACCTAAACTGAGCCATATTTGCGTGTCTGACCGGGGGATTCCTCCAGACCCCAACCCAAACCCACTCACTACTCAGTCAGAAGTGCACTACTTTGTGCATTATATAGGGAATAAGGCACCATTTTGGACGCGAACTGGCACTACTTAACAATGGATTGAGGATTCAATTGGTTGATATTGGAACAGGTCTTTACATGGTAAAGGTAGACAGTTAGGGGAACAAGTCTTTACATGGTAAAGGTAGACAGTTAGGTGAACTCACTTCATTCACAGGGGAACAAGTCTTTACATGGTAAAGGTAGACAGTCAGGGGAACAAGTCTTTACATGGTAAAGGTAGACAGTCAGGGGAACAAGCATCACCCACCTGGATATGTACTGGACTACAGTAAGATGACAAACACAGCATCAAATCAACTTTGGACATTTTCTGTTATTTTTATAAAGAAAGTCCACTTTCTGTTTTCCGCCAGGGATTGATTGGACATTGTGGGGACGACGCAGAGAGACTTTTGAGGAGTGGAACTGAATGGAACAAACAGTATTAACGAAACAAGACACCTTGGAATCATAGATCATGAAACAACACCAGGAGGACCTTTCTTTGGGCCCAGAGTGTTGTTTCAGGTGAATGAAGAAGGAGAGGAGGAGGAAGATGAGGAGGAGGAAGATATTTCTACAGTATTAAGTAATAATGAGCTCAATTCAATCAAATTCGCCTTCCGGTATTTACGCAGTAGTTGTTTATTTTACCCTTAGTCAAATGATCAAATGACATGACAGAATAGTTATAGGGGTGATGTAAACACCTACCACTGACAGGTAGACTCCACGGCCAGGTAGACTCCACGGCCAGGTAGACTCCACGGCCAGGTAGACTCCACGGCCAGGTAGACTCCACGGACAGGTAGACTCCACGGACAGGTAGACTCCATGGCCAGGTAGACACTACGGCCAGGTAGACACCACGGCCAGGTAGACACCACGGCCAGGTAGACACCACGGCCAGGTAGACACCACAGCCAGGTAGACTCCACAGCCAGGTAGACACCACAGCCAGGTAGACACCACAGCCAGGTAGACACCACAGCCAGGTAGACTCCACAGCCAGGTAGACACCACAGCCAGGTAGACTCCACAGACAGGTAGACACCACAGCCAGGTAGACTCCACAGCCAGGTAGACTCCACGGACAGGTAGACACCACGGACAGGTAGACACCACAGCCAGGTAGACTCCACAGCCAGGTAGACTCCACAGCCAGGTAGACACCACATCCAGGTAGACTCCACAGCCAGGTAGACACCACAGCCAGGTAGACTCCACAGCCAGGTAGACTCCACGGACAGGTAGACTCCACGGACAGGTAGACTCCACGGCCAGGTAGACTCCACGGCCAGGTAGACTCCACGGCCAGGTAGACTCCACAGCCAGGTAGACACCACGGCCAGGTAGACACCACGGCCAGGTAGACTCCACGGCCGGCCAGGTAGACTCCACGGCCAGGTAGACACCACGGCCAGGTAGACTCCACGGCCAGGTAGACTCCACGGCCAGGTAGACTCCACGGCCAGGTAGACTCCACAGCCAGGTAGACACCACAGCCAGGTAGACTCAAATGGTTTAGACTCCACAGCCAGGTAGACTCAAATGGTTTAGACTCCACAGCCAGGTAGACTCCACAGCCAGGTAGACTCCACAGCCAGGTAGACTCCACAGCCAGGTAGATGCTTCCAGCTCACAGACGTTTGGGTACGTGAAGACACTGTGTAAACATTTCTAAATGCAAGTTTGCTTGAATACCAGCCCATGTGTCACTATTGAAGAGGAATTGGGAGAGGGGTTAAACATCCCCACAGAGTTTAATAAACAACATCCATCTGGTTTTGTAGTACTATATAGATCTGTAACTATCTTTTTTTAGTTTTCACTACAGACTTGTGACTTTGTCTCGTCCTACGGATGGTTACAACAAATTTATTTTGTATTGTAGTTTTTGTTTTGTTGTTTTTGTTAAAGCTGTGTTACTGTTTTAATGTGTACAATCAACTCAAGTCAAATGGTTTACAGTTGACTTTACACCCCCCGTTATCCACGTGTCACTCACTCCTCTGTCATGTTTGTGTTCCTGCAGTCTCTCTCTCTATTTAACTCTATCAATCCTTACTGGGTTGCTGGACTCTCGTCTTCTCATTATCTCATAATCATAAGTGGGGCTAGGAGTATTTCATTTCCTGACCATGTGACCTGACCAGGAGAAACTCTAAACTCCTAGCCCTAATCCTCAGTACCAAGGCCAATACATGGCAGCCATTTTGAATGACCAGTTACATTCTGCTGCAGACCAGGTTATTTGACATACAGTATTACTGTGCTAAACAATTTTGTACTCCATGACCAGTTACTCCAGTGTAACTACAGTGTCCAGTGATTCTGTATACTAACCAGTGTATCAAAACAGTGTACTCCAGTGTATACTAACCAGTGTATACTACAGTGTACTCCAGTGTATACTAACCAGTGTATACTACAGTGTACTCCAGTGTATACTAAACAGTGTATACTAACCAGTGTATACTACAGTGTATACTAAACAGTGTATACTACAGTGTACTCCAGTGTATACTACAGTGTACTCCAGTGTATACTACAGTGTACTCCAGTGTATACTACAGTGTACTCCAGTGTATACTAACCAGTGTATACTAACCAGTGTATACTACAGTGTACTCCAGTGTATACTACAGTGTACTCCAGTATACACTACAGTGTACTCCAGTGTATACTAACCAGTGTATACTACAGTGTACTCCAGTGTATACTACAGTGTACTCCAGTGTATACTAACCAGTGTATACTAACCAGTGTATACTAAACAGTGTACTACTTTAGATACTAACCAGTGTATACTACAGTGTACTCCAGTGTATACTACAGTGTACTCCAGTGTATACTAACCAGTGTATACTACAGTGTACTCCAGTGTATACTACAGTGTACTCCAGTGTATACTACAGTGTACTCCAGTGTATACTACAGTGTACTCCAGTGTATACTACAGTGTACTCCAGTGTATACTACAGTGTACTCCAGTGTATACTAACCAGTGTATACTACAGTGTACTCCAGTGTATACTAACCAGTGTATACTACATACTAACGAGAAAGGCCCAGTTATGACAGAAACAGATGTATGCACATAAATTGATAGATAGAAGCAAAGTATTTGTCCCAATAAGCTTCACTAAAAGATCTCTCAACGATGAAGGAAAATAGGAATGGAGGGAGGGAAGTGTATTCCAGTGTATACTAACCAGTGTATACTACAGTGTACTCCAGTGTATACTAACCAGTGTATACTACAGTGTACTCCAGTGTATACTAAACAGTGTATACTAACCAGTGTATACTACAGTGTATACTAAACAGTGTATACTACAGTGTACTCCAGTGTATACTACAGTGTACTCCAGTGTATACTAACCAGTGTATACTAACCAGTGTATACTACAGTGTACTCCAGTGTATACTACAGTGTACTCCAGTATACACTACAGTGTACTCCAGTGTATACTAACCAGTGTATACTACAGTGTACTCCAGTGTATACTACAGTGTACTCCAGTGTATACTAACCAGTGTATACTAAACAGTGTACTACTTTAGATACTAACCAGTGTATACTACAGTGTACTCCAGTGTATACTACAGTGTACTCCAGTGTATACTAACCAGTGTATACTATCCAGTGTATACTAACCAGTGTATACTACAGTGTACTCCAGTGTATACTACAGTGTACTCCAGTGTATACTACAGTGTACTCCAGTGTATACTACAGTGTACTCCAGTGTATACTAACCAGTGTATACTACAGTGTACTCCAGTGTATACTAACCAGTGTATACTACATACTAACGAGAAAGGCCCAGTTATGACAGAAACAGATGTATGCACATAAATTGATAGATAGAAGCAAAGTATTTGTCCCAATAAGCTTCACTAAAAGATCTCTCAACGATGAAGGAAAATAGGAATGGAGGGAGGGAAGGAGGGAGGGATGGAGGGATGGGGAAAGGAGGGAGGGAGGGATGGAGGGATGGGGAAAGGAGGGAGGGAGGGATGGGGAACGGAGGGAGGGAGGGATGGGGAACGGAGGGAGGGAGGGATGGGGAACGGAGGGAGGGAGGGATGGAGGAAAGGAGGGAGGGATGGAGGAAAGGAGGGAGGGAGGGAGGGATGGAGGATGGAGGGAGGGATGGAGGAAAGGAGGGAGGGATGGGGAAAGGAGGGAGGGAGGGATGGAGGAAAGGAGGGAGGGTGAAGGTATTTTTCTTACTGGAATGCTCTGATTCAGATATATAAGCGTTCTCTCTCTGATTCAGATATATAAGCGTTCTCTCTCTGATTCAGTACTCGTGCAATAAGTTCATGTGTGACTATTATATTTCTGTCAAGTGTCTCACTACTCAAGTTTCGCCGTGTATAACGTTGACGAGGACCTACCTTTTCAGGCACCACGGTGTTATTTTGACTGATATTGACACCTGCCCAATGAAACGTGTCCGTTTCAAGGACCTTTGACCCAGGAAGTAGATACATTTTTTGTCTTGTCATGGCACAAGTAGACGACGTCATCCTTTTGTGTGTATCACAGCAATGAATGAGCAAACAAATTGTAGTATTTCCAAACAGCGTCAAATAAGTATTGTTAAGTTTAGACTGTATAGTGCCTTATAATGCTCGCCTAATTTTGATAAAGTTTAAGTTGTGTTAGTAATAATTGTATGTATGTCTGTTTACTGGAATGTTCATTGCGTGTGTAATGTAAAGGATTTAGTTGTTATGGTTGTTTTTAGTATGTTACGATATGTTATTGGAGTTTATGGAAGAGTCATTAAGGAACGGGGGGGAACGGGGGGAGGTTCTGTTTTTCATTCACCACTTCTCTCATTCACCTTCATCTAGGCAACAAATGACCAGCCTAGTGTAATGTATTTGGTTTAAACCCCACAACAGTCAACATCTAGCCTAGTGTAATGTCTTTGGTTTAAACCCCACAACAGTCAACAGCTAGCCTAGTGTAATGTCTTTGGTTTAAACCCCACAACAGTCAACAGCTAGCCTAGTGTAATGTCTTTGGTTTAAACCCCACAACAGTCAACAGCTAGCCTAGTGTAATGTCTTTGGTTTAAACCCCAACATGGTCAACAGCTAACTAACCTAGTGTAATGTCTTTGGTTTAAACCCAACATGGTCAACAGCTAGCCTAGTGTAATGTCTTTGGTTTAAACCCCAACATGGTCAACAGCTAACTAACCTAGTGTAATGTCTTTGGTTTAAACCCCACAACAGTCAACAGCTAACCTAGTGTAATGTCTTTGGTTTAAACCCCACAACAGTCAACAGCTAGCCTAGTGTAATATCTTTGGTTTAAACCCCACAACAGTCAACAGCTAGCCTAGTGTAATGTCTTAGGTTTAAACCCCACCACAGTCAACAGCTAACCTAGTGTAATGTCTTTGGTTTAAACCCCACCACAGTCAACAGCTAGTCTAGTGTAATGTCTTTGGTTTAAACCCCACCACAGTCAACAGCTAACCTAGTGTAATGTCTTTGGTTTAAACCCCAACATGGTCAACAGCTAACTAACCTAGTGTAATGTATTTGGTTTAAACCCCACAACAGTCAACAGCTAACTAACCAAGTGTAATGTCTTTGGTTTAAACCCCACAACAGTCAATAGCTAACCTAGTGTAATGTCTTTGGTTTAAACCCCACAACAGTCAACAGCTAACCTAGTGTAATGTCTTTGGTTTAAATCCCACAACAGTCAACAACTAACCTAGTGTAATGTCTTTGGTTTAAACCCCAACATGGTCAACAGCTAACCTAGTGTAATGTCTTTGGTTTAAACCCCACAACAGTCAACAGCTAACCTAGTGTAATGTCTTTGGTTTAAACCCCAACATGGTCACCAGCTAACTAACCTAGTGTAATGTCTTTGGTTTAAACCCCAACATGGTCAACAGCTAACTAACCTAGTGTAATGTCTTTGGTTTAAACCCCAACATGGTCAACAGCTAGCCTAGTGTAATGTCTTTGGTTTAAACCCCACAACAGTCAACAGCTAACCTAGTGTAATGTCTTTGGTTTAAACCCCAACATGGTCAACAGCTAACCTAGTGTAATGTCTTTGGTTTAAACCCCACAAGAGTCAACAGCTAACCTAGTGTAATGTCTTTGGTTTAAACCCCACAACAGTCAACAGCTAAGCTAGTGTAATGTCTTTGGTTTAAACCCCACCATGGTCAACAGCTAACCTAGTGTAATGTCTTTGGTTTAAACCCCACAACAGTCAACACAACAGCTAACCTAGTGTAATGTCTTTGGTTTAAACCCCACAACAGTCAACAGCTAACCTAGTGTAATGTCTTAAACCCCAACAACAGTCAACAGCTAACCTAGTGTAATGTCTTTGGTTTAAACCCCAACATGGGCAACAGCTAACCTAGTGTAATGTCTTTGGTTTAAACCCCAACATGGTCAACAGCTAGCCTAGTGTAATGTATTTGGTTTAAACCCCACAACAGTCAACAGCTAGCCTAGTGTAATGTATTTGGTTTAAACCCCAACATGGTCAACAGCTAACCTAGTGTAATGTCTTTGGTTTAAACCCCAACATGGTCAACAGCTAACCTAGTGTAATGTCTTTGGTTTAAACCCCAACATGGTCAACAGCTAGCCTAGTGTAATGTCTTTGGTTTAAACCCCAACATGGTCAACAGCTAGCTAACCTAGTGTAATATCTTTGGTTTAAACCCCAACATGGTCAACAGCTAACCTAGTGTAATGTCTTTGGTTTAAACCCCAACATGGTCAACAGCTAGGACCTGAGATAAACCTCAGCATGGGATTTTAAAATAAGTGTTATCTGCACAAATCTGTTGATGAGAGTGATTTCTGCATCCCATTGCACCCTATTCCTGATAGAGTGCACTACTTTTGACCAGGGGCCATAGGGCTCTGATCAACAGTAGTGCACTATATAGGGAATAGGGTGCCATAGGGCTCTGGTCTAAAGTAGTGCACTACATAGGGAATAGGGTGCCATAGGGCTCTGATCAAAAGTAGTGCACTATATAGGGAATAGGGTGCCATTTGGGACATAGGCGTCGTGTTTTGGGGTATTGAGTCCTGCCAATCTGTCATGTCAGTCAAGCTTGACTGAGTCAGTCACATTCAATTTGTTCCAAAATGTCACATTGTTTAGTTTGTGTTTTTCTTCATGGCTCTTGGTTTGTATTCTGGTATTCCCCAAGAGACTTCAATTTGACTCCTGTGAAAGTTGCCAATTCCAACAGAACCCCATTATGGGTTTGGCACAGACAGAGAGAGAGAAAGAGAAAAAAAAAACCAAGTCACAGTAATAACTTAGCTACACTTCTATATAAAGATACATGACAATGGCTTTTGACATGGTCTTTGGTTTTTCGTAACTCTGGCCCCAGTCAAACCACCACCACTTACATTCCATTCCAGTTGAAACCTCCCTTTTTAAATTGAAAGAAAACAGTGAAACATCTTATCTGACTGAGTCTGCATCCATCACAGTATATTCTACATATGGGGACTAGGGTGCCATTTCAAACACATCCTGTGTTAATTAGAATTATGTTGTCCCCCAGGCTGTCGTTGGTCATGTGACAGAGCTCCTGTTCCTATTTGTTACTCTCTACACTGTCCTCTATGTACGACACAGAAAAAAAAGCATTGTTTTGGAACTTGCTCATTCATTCTTCACAACTTTGTATTGTCCACCACCTCGCTGTACATCTTACAGTGACACGGATCGCCGGGGTGCGTCCCAAAAAATGACACCCTATTCCCTTTATAGTGCACTACTACCCATAGGCACAGGTCAAAAGTAGTGCACTATATAGGGTAATAGGGAGCCGTTTTGGGACGTAGACGGTTGTCTTTTTATATATGCATGGTATTGGTAGCCTACCAGGACTTTTGAGACGGTCCCTTGGCAAACACCTTGATGGGAAGATTTAGCACTTTCTCTCTTTGTACTATGCACTACTACTATACTACTACCACCTTGTTGATTCTGTTCAGACACGGGTTCAAATATACTTCAAGCGTTTGCTCTGGCCTGTCTGGAGTGCCAGATGGGCGGGGTTTGTAGGTTTTTTTGTGACTGTTCCATTGGTTCCGTTGCTCCAGGCAAGCTCAATCAAGCCCAGATACAGTATTTTTAAATTATTTCCCCCATGTCTGATTCTGATATCACTCCCCCAAACTATGTTACTTGAAGTTATGTTTGTCAGATCAACTCTAGATGTTTAATGCATTGTGTATATGTAAATAACACAGAACACGAAGAATAAAATCTACAAATAAAATAACTATTAAATAAATAAAAAACAGATTTTAATGAAAGCTTCTATCACGGTCACTTGTGTGTATTATGTCACCCTCTGGTCATGCTACCACTAAATAAAACTATAAACTATCACATAAATTAATAAATAAACTGTTATTTCCCCCCCAAATGTATCATGTGGATGAATAAAACTGGAGTTTATTAAAATAAAAAAGAGAGAAATTTTAAACAGAATATGACGTGTTAAAAAAAAGGAAATAATCAAATGACCTCCGAACAACCTGTACATGTCAACGGTTTTCTGTTATGAGTGAAACAAGTGCTTTGCAATTTTTCTTCAGTTCCCTGCGGCGACACTGGGAAAAAAAAGAGGTCTGTATGAAATTCTGTTCTTTGTCGACACAAGTTTTTTTTGTTACAAATAAACTCAAGTGAAAAAAAAATTATGTCGGTGCTTCTGCTTGTGTTTAGAGGTTAGTAATGATGTGTGACTGTCAGAGAGGACTACGAGAAAGAGGGAGAGAGAGAGAGAATGGACCAGCATGTTTCTTTGTTCATGACAGAATGTTGTTTATTAGTTACCACCTGCAGTATTTTTCACAATTCATGGTATTGGTAGCCTACCAGGACTTTTGAGACGGTCCCTTGGCAAACACCTTGATGGGGAAGATTTAGCAAATTCTCCAAATGAAATACACAGCAGGTTTACAGTCCAACCCTCTTCCTGGAGATCTACTTCCTGTGGTTTTCAGTCCAACCCTCTTCCTGGAGATCTACTGTCCTGTTGGTTCAGTCCAACCCTCTTCCTGGAGATCTACTGTCCTGTAGGTTTTCAGTCCAACCCTCTTCCTGGAGATCTACTGTCCTGTAGGTTCAGTCCAACCCTCTTCCTGGAGATCTACTGTCCTGTAGCTTATCAGTCCAACCCTCTTCCTGGAGATCTACTGTCCTGTAGCTTATCAGTCCAACCCTCTTCCTGGAGATCTACTGTCCAATTCTCCAAATGAAATATACAGCAGGTTTACAGTCCAACCCTCTTCCTGGAGATCTACTGTCCTGTAGGTTTTCAGTCCAACCCTCTTCCTGGAGATCTACTGTCCTGTAGGTTCAGTCCAACCCTCTTCCTGGAGATCTACTGTCCTGTAGCTTATCAGTCCAACCCTCTTCCTGGAGATCTACTGTCCTGTAGCTTATCAGTCCAACCCTCTTCCTGGAGATCTACTGTCCTGTAGCTTATCAGTCCAACCCTCTTCCTGGAGATCTACTGTCCTGTAGGTTTATCAGTCCAACCCTCTTCCTGGAGATCTCCTGTCCAATTCTCCAAATGAAATATACAGCAGGTTTACAGTCCAACCCTCTTCCTGGAGATCTACTGTCCTGTAGGTTTTCAGTCCAACCCTCTTCCTGGAGATCTACTGTCCTGTAGGTTCAGTCCAACCCTCTTCCTGGAGATCTACTGTCCTGTAGGTTTTCAGTCCAACCCTCTTCCTGGAGATCTACTGTCCTGTAGGTTCAGTCCAACCCTCTTCCTGGAGATCTACTGTCCTGTAGCTTATCAGTCCAACCCTCTTCCTGGAGATCTACTGTCCTGTAGCTTATCAGTCCAACCCTCTTCCTGGAGATCTACTGTTTATCAGTCCAACCCTCTTCCTGGAGATCTCCTGTCCAATTCTCCAAATGAAATATACAGCAGGTTTACAGTCCAACCCTCTTCCTGGAGATCTACTGTCCTGTAGGTTTTCAGTCCAACCCTCTTCCTGGAGATCTACTGTCCTGTCCAACCCTCTTCCTGGAGGTTTAGGTTTTCAGTCCAACCCTCTTCCTGGAGATCTACTGTCCTGTAGGTTCAGTTTTGGAGATCAGTCTGTAGCAAGTCCAACCTCTTCCTGGAGATCTACTGTCCTGTAGCTTATCAGTCCAACCCTCTTCCTGGAGATCTACTGTCCTGTAGCTTATCAGTCCAACCCTCTTCCTGGAGATCTACTGTCCTGTAGCTTATCAGTCCAACCCTCTTCCTGAGATCTCCTGTCCAATTCTCCAAATGAAATATACAGCAGGTTTACAGTCCAACCCTCTTCCTGGAGATCTACTGTCCTGTAGGTTTTCAGTCCAACCCTCTTCCTGGAGATCTACTGCCCCCTGTAGGTTCAGTCCAACCCTCTTCCTGGAGATCCTGTCCTGTAGGTTTTCAGTCCAACCTCTTCCTGGAGATCTACTTCCCTCAGTCCAACCCTCTTCCTGGAGATCTACTGTCCTGTAGCTTATCAGTCCAACCCTCTTCCTGGAGATCTACTGTCCTAGCTTATCAGAGCTTATCAGGCCAATCCTGTAGCTTATCAGTCCAACTGTCCAATTCTCCAAATGAAATATACAGCAGGTTTCAGTCCAACCCTCTTCCTGGAGATCTACTGTCCTGTAGGTTTTCAGTCCAACCTTCCTGGAGATCTACTGTCCTGTAGGTTCAGTCCAACCCTCTTCCTGGAGATCTACTGTCCTGTAGGTTTTCAGTCCAACCCTCTTCCTGGAGATCTACTGTCCTGTAGGTTCAGTCCAACCCTCTTCCTGGAGATCTACTGTCCTGTAGCTTATCAGTCCAACCCTCTTCCTGGAGATCTACTGTCCTGTAGCTTATCAGTCCAACCCTCTTCCTGAGATCTACTGTCCTGTAGCTTATCAGTCCAACCCTCTTCCTGGAGATCTACTGTCCTGTACTTATCAGTCCAACCCTCTTCCTGGAGATTTACTGTCCAATCCAAATGAAATATACAGCTGCTGTGATGTGCAGTGAAGTTGACTGCTCTGGGTGTTAGAGCTGATGTCTCGTAACCACGAGGTTGTGGGCTTCAACAATTATCATTGTCACATATACCAGAAGAACTGGCTGTGATATCAGAGAGGTTGTGGGCTTGGCAAGGACACATTTTGAAGTCAGTTGTTCTGTTTGCAACATTGCAGATAATGGAAGAAAAATCAGGAGGAAAAACTGCCTTGTGTTTTGTCAGAAGCTCTTTATGCAGAATCAACATGGGCTCCCGAGTGCAAGAGGCGCCACTACAGTCCCTGGTTCGAATCGAACTAACTGAAATGGTCACAGACAAACTGAATTGGTCCACCCACACAGACAGCGTTGTGAAGAAGGCGCAGCGGCTCCTCTTCAACCTCAGAAAGCTGAAGAAAATTAGTCTTGTCACCAAAAGCACTCACAAACTTCTACAGATCGAATCGAGAGCATCCTGTCGGGCTGTATCACCGCCTGGTACGGCAACTGCTCTGCCCACAACCGTAAGGCTCTCCAGAGGGTAGTGAGGTCTGCACAACACATCACCGGGGGCAAACTACCTGCCCTCCAGGACACCTACACCACCCGATGTCACAGGAAGGCCATAAAGATCATCAAGGACAACAACCACCCGAGCCACTGCCTGTTCACCCCGCTGCCATCCAGAAGGCGAGGTCAGTACAGGTGCATCAAAGCTGGGACCGAGAGACTGAAAAACAGCTTCTATCTCAAGGCCATCAGACTGTTAAACAGCCACCACTAACATTGAGTGGCTGCTGGCAACATACTGACTCAACTCCAGCCACTTTAATAATGGAACAATGTATGTAATAAATGTATCACTAGCCACTTTAAACAATGCCACTTCCTATAATGTCTACATACCCTACATTACTCATCTCATATGTATATACTGTACTCTATACCATCTACTGCATCTTGCCTATGCCGTTCGGCCATCACTCATTCATATATTTTTATGTACAGATTCTTATTCATTCCTTTAGTTGCTGTGAAATTGTTAGTTAGATTACTCGTTGGTTATTACTGCATTGTCGGAACTAGAAGCATAAGCATTTCGCTACACTCGCATTAACATCTGCTAACCATGTGTATGTGACAAATAAAATTTGATTTGATTTGAATCCAGGCTGAAGTCACATCCGTCCGTTGTTGTAAATAAGAATTTGTTCTTAAAACTGAGTTGCCTAGTTACATAAAGGTTGACAAGCACTGTTGTACCTACAACGTTCATCTAGGAAGCACAATTGGGGCTTCGCCCAAGCAAGGCTTTTAATTGGTTTGACGTGTGGCGAGGCATCCCTAATTTACACCGGGTCTCCATCCCTGATTTACACCGGGTCTCCATCCCTGATTTACACCGGGTCTCCATCCCTGATTTACACCGGGTCTCCATCCCTGATTTACACCGGGTCTCCATCCCTAATTTACACTGGGTCTCCATCCCTGATTTACACCGGGTCTCCATCCCTAATTTACACCGGGTCTCCATCCCTGATTTACACCGGGTCTCCATCCCTGATTTACACCGAGTCTCCATCCTTAATTTACACCGGGTCTCACCGGGTCTCCATCCCTAATTTACACCGGGTCTCCATCCTTGATTTACACCGGGTCTCCATCCTTAATTTACACCGGGTCTCACCAGGTCTCCATCCCTAATTTACACCGGGTCTCCATCCCTAATTTACACCGGGTCTCCATCCCTAATTTACACCGGGTCTCCATCCCTGATTTACACCGGGTCTCCATCCCTGATTTACACCGGGTCTCCATCCCTAATTTACACCGGGTCTCCATCCCTGATTTACACCGGGTCTCCATCCCTGATTTACACCGGGTCTCCATCCCTAATTTACACCGGGTCTCCATCCCTAATTTACACCGGGTCTCCATCCCTAATTTACACCGGGTCTCCATCCCTGATTTACACCGGGTCTCCATCCCTGATTTACACCAGGTCTCACCGGGTCTCCATCCCTGATTTACACCAGGTCTCCATCCCTAATTTAACTATTATTTAGTAAAATAAAGACAAGCGCTGCTGATAAAAACTGCCATCGTCATGGAGACAGAGGACATGTAGGTGTAGCCCATCTATCTGAAGCTGTCTATCCCAAAATAATATGGCATGTTGCTGCCGTGGCAACATATGTTATGTCATACTTTTTTTTTTTTTGTCCGGACAGCATCAGATACATGGGCTACATAGAGTAAGACAGAGGAGCGCTGTTTCGCTTGTTCGGGTGCTATCTTTCAGCCACTGCAATCTCAACCACACTGCACACTGCCCTAACCCATCTGGACAAGAGGAATACCTATGTGAGAATGCTGTTCATCGACTACAGCTCGGAATTCAACACCATAGTACCCTCCAAGCTCGTCATCAAGCTCGAGACCCTGGGTCTCGACCCCGCCCTGTGCAACTGGGTACTGGACTTCCTGACGGGCCGCCCCCAGGTGGTGAGGGTAGGCAACAACATCTCCTCCCCGCTGATCCTCAACACTGGGGCCCCACAAGGGTGCGTTCTGAGCCCTCTCCTGTACTCCCTGTTCACCCACGACTGCGTGGCCACGCACGCCTCCAACTCAATCATCAAGTTTGCGGACGACACAACAGTGGTAGGCTTGATTACCAACAACGACGAGACGGCCTACAGGGAGGAGGTGAGGGCCCTTGGAGTGTGGTGTCAGGAAAATAACCTCACACTCAACGTCAACAAAACTAAGGAGATGATTGTGGACTTCAGGAAACAGCAGAGGGAACACCCCCCTATCCACATCGATGGAACAGTAGTGGAGAGGGTAGCAAGTTTTAAGTTCCTCGGCATACACATCACAGACAAACTGAATTGGTCCACTCACACAGACAGCATCGTGAAGAAGGCGCAGCAGCGCCTCTTCAACCTCAGGAGGCTGAAGAAATTTGGCTTGTCACCAAAAGCACTCACAAACTTCTACAGATGCACAATCGAGAGCATCCTGGCGGGCTGTATCACCGCCTGGTACGGCAACTGCTCCGCCCACAACCGTAAGGCTCTCCAGAGGGTAGTGAGGTCTGCACAACGCATCACCGGGGGCAAACTACCTGCCCTCCAGGACACCTACACCACCCGATGTTACAGGAAGGCCATAAAGATCATCAAGGACATCAACCACCCGAGCCACTGCCTGTTCACCCCGCTATCATCCAGAAGGCGAGGTCAGTACAGGTGCATCAAAGCTGGGACCGAGAGACTGAAAAACAGCTTCTATCTCAAGGCCATCAGACTGTTAAACAGCCACCACTAACATTGAGTGGCTGCTGCCAACACACTGACACTGACACTGACTCAACTCCAGCCACTTTAATAATGGGAATTGATGGGAAATGATGTAAATATATCACTAGCCACTTTAAACAATGCTACCTTATATAATGTTACTTACCCTACATTATTCATCTCATATGCATACGTATATACTGTACTCTATATCATCGACTGCATCCTTATGTAATACATGTATCACTAGCCACTTTAACTATGCCACTTTGTTTACATACTCATCTCATATGTATATACTGTACTCGATACCATCTACTGTATCTTGCCTATGCTGCTCTGTACCATCACTCATTCATATATCCTTATGTACATATTCTTTATCCCCTTACACTGTGTATAAGACAGTAGTTTTGGAATTGTTAGTTAGATTACTTGTTGGTTATTACTGCATTGTCGGAACTAGAAGCACAAGCATTTCGCTACACTCGCATTAACATCTGCTAACCATGTGTATGTGACAAATAAAATTTGATTTAATTTGATTTGGCGAATTGAAGGAAAATTGGCGGGTGCACATTGCAGTGTTCGGAAATTGGAATTATTTTTGGATGAACAACCTACTTGTTGAAGGGATTTGTTTGACGATCAGATGAAAACATCATCATGACTGGTTGTGTTCGGTATGCGTGCACATTTTTACGGTTAAATTACATCTTTATTATAAAACCTTTTTTTTTTTTACATGTGCACGCAGAGGAGCAGGGGGCCTTAGACTGGGGCCTCCAAATCCCTAGGTCCGCCCCTGCCTGCACCAGACCCACCTGCTCACCCACATCTCCAGCGCCCGCATCACTCAGCCACATGTCCTCAAACTGAACCATTTAGTTTCTCCCCGTCACCCACACATTTTCAACATTTAGATAATGAAGCATTTCTCCGTTCCATTGTATTAACGACGGAGGATTGGTTGATTTAGAGTTTTTTAAAGTTACTTTTCTCATCAGTCATCTTTAAATAACGTTGTCGTCCAACCCATCAGATATCTCACGCCACCCATATACCATGTCTTGCAAATATGCAGACAGACGGATTAAAAGTCAAATGTACATTGTGATACTTCTGACAGGCAACTTTCTACCACCGCCCATAACTTTTGAATTGTATAGCGTTCCCAGAAGGCGTGGATTATTGAGTCATTGTTCGTTTACTCGATGACTCTGCCGTTGTGCTGCAGAATTTGGTAATTTTGTCTCATGTAATAAATTCTATACATTCGTTTATACTGGATTAAACATACATTTTCGTTAACTGTAATTTTGTTAGTTATGTTCCAGCATTCAAATCAAAATCAAATCAAATCAAATTTTATTTGTCACATACAGTTAGCAGATGTTAATGCGAGTGTGGTTGAGATTGCATCGTCTGTGGACCTATTTGGGCGGTAAGCAAATTGGAGTGGGTCTAGGGTGTCAGGTAGGGTGGAGGTGATATGGTCCTTGACTAGTCTCTCAAAGCACTTCATGATGACGGATGTGAGTGCTACGGGGCATCTTGTGCCAATATCAGTTACTTTTAAGTCTTGGTTCAAATAGTTTTTAAAAAATTACTAAGAGATTGTCAGTTGGATATGCTCTCTGCAAGATTTTCTGTATCTTACCTATCATATGAATATCCTTTTCTTACTCAAATAGGATTCCCTCAAGATTGCTGTGACGCCCAAAAGACTTCAAATCCGACATTTCTTGATATGAAACTTATAAATTGCACGATTTAGAAAATGACTATCATTGGTCAGTCCAAAATTGCTTTTTAATTCTGTCTTGGAAATACATGTATTTCCTGTTACCAAGTAATTTACGGTTTCTGTTGCCTGTAGTTTTAAGGGCAAATGTATCGGTGGAATCCCGAAAAGCTATCCAAGGATTGTTTCATAGGGTGATGTTTGTAGGGAGTGATGTTGGTAGGGGTGATGTTGGTAGGGGTGATGTTTGTAGGGGGTGATGTTTGTAGGGGGTGATGTTTGTAGGGGGTAATGTTTGTAGGGGGTGATGTTGGTAGGGGGTGATGATACACTCGTGAAAAGAGTGTATGAGTATGCGCATCTTCAACATGTGCCCATTGTTCCGCTTTAGCGCATTTAACTGTAAAAACCCTGGGTGGCAAATCGGTACAATTCCGAGTCTGGAACGTTAAAACCACCCTCAGATTTAGGAGGATGTAAAATTGGCCTTATTGTTCTATGAGTTGTATTAGCCCATATAGTCTTATGACGGAGTATACTTTTTTAAAGAATGTCTTCGGTGTGGTAATTGGTATTACCGAGAAACAATATAACAACTTTCGGAGCCATACCATTCTGAAGAGGTTTATTCTATTCTACTAAGATTTATGGGAAGATTGTTCCATTTAATCAGATCTGCTTTCATATTGTTAAGTAATGGGATAAAGTTATCTTTATAATAGATATGTTGTCACCAGGGTTGGGGAGTAACGGATTACAAAGAAATGTAACTATAATCCGATACATGTAAGGGATTACAAAGAAATGTAACTATTATCCGATACATGTACGGGATTACAAAGAAATGTAACTATAATCCGATACATGCAAGGGATTACAAAGAAATGTAACTATAATCCGATACATGCAAGGGATTACAAAGAAATGTAACTATAATCCGATACATGCAAGGGATTACAAAGAAATGTAACTATAATCCGATACATGTACGGGATTACAAAGAAATGTAACTATAATCCGATACATGTATGCGGGATTACAAAGAAATGTAACTATAATCCGATACATGTACGGGATTACAAAGAAATGTAACTATAATCCGATACATGTACGGGATTACAAAGAAATGTAACTATAATCCGTTACATGTAATCCGGGATTACAAAGAAATGTAAATGTAACTGTAATACAAAGAAATGTAACTATGTACAAAGGGGTAACTATAATTACAAAGAAATGTAACTATAATCCGATACATGTACGGGATTACAAAGAAATGTAACTGTAATCCGATACATGTACGGGATTACAAAGAAATGTAACTGTAATCCGATACATGTAAGGGATTACAAAGAAATGTAACTGTAATCCGATACATGTACGGGATTACAAAGAAATGTAACTATAACTATAATCCGAAGGCGGATTTCAGTTTGTTTCACCTGAGCGAGTTTGACCACAATGATGTCAAGAGACCACTATGATGTCAAGAGACCACTATGATGTCAAGAGACCACTATGATGTCAGAGACTGCCACAATGACACACCAAATGTGTTTGATCAATCGCTGGAAAAGAGCAGAACTAGGCTTTTGTAGACTACAGTCCAAGCTATGTCTTCCAATGGTGCGACTGCTGTCGGCGTTCAAAGATGATCCAACTTGAATAAACGCTTGGAGGTCAGGATGACGGCGGTGGTGGAGTCTACAGCGACACGGATATCACTTATTATTGATATCTACATAGCGCATTGATGTGATTCACACTGCTGCTTCCTCATTTAGCTATTTGCGCCTTACGGATTGTGGTTGTTGTGGATGTCTGTTCACAAATCTAAATGTGTATTTGAACCCAATAATGGTTGAATTCTAGAAGTTTAAACTCCCTATCAATCGTTCTTTTTGGAACCAGTGGACAGACAGTGGGAAAATGCGCTGTTGCAACAACTGCGTAGTGCGGATCCCAGCCTATGGAATAAAAGTGGGGGATTGTATTGCTCAATCTAATTCATGCTGATCAAACATATACATATAATGGACACGTGCTCAATCTCGCACTTTTGATTGGTTTAAAGGGTACTATGTAGTTGCTACATCCATTTTTGGATTTATAAATTATATATATATATATATATATATATACACACACACACATACAGTTGAAGTCGGAAGTTTACATACACCTCAGCCAAATACATTTAAACTCAGTTTTTCACAATTCCTGACATTTATTCCTAGTAAAAATTCCCTGTTTTAGATCAGTTAGGATCACCACTTCATTTTAAGAATGTGAAATGTCAGAATGAAATTTGAGGGAATGATTTATTTCAGCTTTTATTTATTTCATCATATTCTCAGTGGGTCAGAAGTTTACATACACTCAATGAATGTTTGGTAGCATAGCCTTTAAATTATTTAACTTGTGTCAAATGTTTCAGGTAGCCTTCCACAAGCTTCCCACAATGAGTTGGGTGAATTTTGGCCCATTCCTCCTGACAGAGTTGATGTAACTGAGTCAGGTTTGTAGGCCTCCTTGCTCGGACACGCTTTTTCAGTTCTGCCCACAAATTTTCTATGTGATTGAGGTCAGGGCTTTGTGATGGCCACTCCAATACCTTGACTTTGTTATCCTTAAGCCATTTTGCCACAACTTTGGAAGTATGCTTGGGGTTATTGTCCATTGAAGACCCATTTGCGACCAAGCTTTAACTTCCTGACTGATGTCTTGAGATGTTGCTTCAATATATCCACATAATTTTCCTACCTCATGATGCCATCTATTTTGTGAAGTGCACCAGTCCCTCCTGAAACAAAGCACCCCCACAACATGATGCTGCCACCACCGTGCTTCACGGTTGGGATGGTGTTCTTCGGCTTACAAGCCTCCGCCTTTTTCATCTTAACATAACGATGATCATTATGGCCAACCAGTTCTATTTTTGTTTCATCAGACCAGAGGACATTTCTCCAAAAGCACGATCTTTGTCCCCATCTGCAGTTGCAAACTGTAGTCTGGCTTTTTTATGGTGGTTTTGGAGCAGTGGCTTCTTCCTTGCTGAGCGGCCTTTCAGGTTATGTCGATATAGGACTCGTTTTACTGTGGATATAGATACTTTTGTACCTGTTTCCTCCAGAATGTTCACAAGGTTTTTTGCTAATTCTATGGGTAACCCATCATAAGCAGGTTCATGTCCATTCTAGAATTGTAATTCCTAATTCTATGGGTAACTCATCATAAGCAGGTTCATGTCCATTCTAGAATTGTAATTCCTAATTCTATGGGTAACTCATCATAAGAAGGTTCATGTCCATTCTAGAATTGTAATTCCTAATTCTATGGGTAACTCATCATAAGCAGGTTCATGCCCATTCTAGAATTGTAATTCCTAATTCTATGGGTAACTCATCATAAGCAGGTGCATGCCCATTCTAGAATTGTAATTCCTAATTCTATGGGTAACTCATCATAAGCAGGTTCATGTCCATTCTAGAATTGTAATTCCTAATTCTATGGGTAACTCATCATAAGCAGGTTCATGCCCATTCTAGAATTGTAATTCCTAATTCTATGGGTAACTCATCATAAGTAGGTTCATGTCCATTCTAGAATTGTAATTCCTAATTCTATAGGTAACTCATCATAAGACAAAAGGTTCATGTCCATTCTAGAATTGTAATTCCTAATTCTATGGGTAACTCATCATAAACAGGTTCATGTCCATTCGAATTGTAATTCCTAATTCTATGGGTAACTCATCATAAGCAGGTTCATGCCCATTCTAGAATTGTAATTCCTAATTCTATGGGTAACTCATCATAAGCTGCTGGGTTCATGCCCATTCTAGAATTGTAAGCCAGCTAATTCTATGGGTAACTCTGCTCAGAAGCCAAGGCTTCATGGGTCCATTCTAGAATCTGTAAGCCAGCCTAGGCTGCTGGGATTGGGTAACTAGGATCTGCTGCAGAGCCAGCCAGGTTCATGTCCATTCTAGAATTGTAATTCCTAATTCTATGGGTAACTCATCATAAGCAGGTTCATGCCCATTCTAGAATTGTAATTCCTAATTCTATGGGTAACTCATCATAAGAAGGTTCATGTCCATTCTAGAATTGTAATTCCTAATTCTATGGGGGCGGCAAACCTACAGGTTGAGAAGTTGCCTTCCATCCAAGAGGTGATGGGTTCAAAACCCCATCTCTTCTGCTTTAGTCGACTGTGAACGTCGATGTCAAATAATGACAAAAAGGAAGTGTATTGAGAGTGAAGGAGTCTATGGCTCTGGCATGGGATTGGCTGTCACACGTAGGACTCTGCTGCAGAGCCAGCCAAGGCTGCTGGGATTGACTGTCACACGTAGGACTCTGCTGCAGAGCCAGCCAAGGCTGCTGGGATTGGCTGTCACACGTAGGACTCTGCTGCAGAGCCAGCCAAGGCTGCTGGGATTGGCTGTCACACGTAGGACTCTGCTGCAGAGCCAGCCAAGGCTGCGGGTATTGGCTGTCACACGTAGGACTCTGCTGCAGAGCCAGCCAAGGCTGCTGGGATTGGCTGTCACACGTAGGACTCTGCTGCAGAGCCAGCCAAGGCTGCTGGGATTGGCTGTCACACGTAGGGACTCTGCTGCAGAGCCAGCCAAGGCTGCTGGGATTGGCTGTCACACGTAGGACTCTGCTGCAAGGCCAGCCAAGGCTGCTGGGATTGGCTGTCACACGTAGGACTCTGCTGCAGAGCCAGCCAAGGCTGCTGGGATTGGCTGTCACACGTAGGACTCTGCTGCAGAGCCAGCCAAGGCTGCTGGGATTGCTGCACGTAGGAGCCAGCCAAGGCTGCTGGGATTGACTGTCACACGTAGGACTCTGCTGCAGAGCCAGCCAAGGCTGCTGGGGTCACACTAGGACTCTGCTGCAGGCCAGCCAAGGCTGCTGGGATTGGCTGTCACACGTAGGACTCTGCTGCAGAGCCAGCCAAGGCTGCTGGGATTGGCTGTCACACGTAGGACTCTGCTGCAGAGCCAGCCAAGGCTGCTGGGATTGCTGTCACACGTAGGACTCTGCTGCAGAGCCAGCCAAGGCTGCTGGGATTGGCTGTCACACGTAGGACTCTGCTGCAGAGGCCAGCCAAGGCTGCTGGGATTGGCTGTCACACGTAGGACTCTGCTGCAGAGCCAGCCAAGGCTGCTGGGATTGGCTGTCACACGTAGGACTCTGCTGCAGAGCCAGCCAAGGCTGCTGGGATTGGCTGTCACACGTTTGAGAAACATCTCATCTCTGGAACCACACTGATCAACCCTGTCCCGGCAACCCTACACTTCAGGGGGAAGAACCAAAACACTGCCAAAGCCAATAGCACCTTTACACCTGGAGCAGATCTCTGACGACATTTGTCATGAAGAAATAGGGAGGGGCCAAAAATGACAAGCTCAAGACTTGAACCTAGCTTGAGAGTGAGTGACAGCCTCAGGACTCTGGCATCTCTGTCTGGGGGTGCTCCATAAGAAAGGAGTTGTAGGCTCCAACCCTGAGCAAGACTCTCTGGAGAATGGTTGTAGGTTCTAACCCCAGTCAAGGCTCTGCAGCACGGTTGTAGGTTCTAACCCCAGTCAAGGCTCTGCAGCATGGTTGTAGGTTCTAACCCCAGTCAAGGCTCTGCAGCATTGTTGTAGGTTCTAACCTAAGTCAAGGCTCTGGAGTATAGTGTTAGGTTCTAACCCCAGTCAAGGCTCTGCAGCATGGTTGTAGGTTCTAACCTAAGTCAAGGCTCTGGAGTATAGTGTTAGGTTCTAACCCCAGTCAAGGCTCTGCAGCATGGTTGTAGGTTCTAACCCCAGTCAAGACTCTGCAGCATGGTTGTAGGTTCTAACCCCAGTCAAGGCTCTGCAGCATGGTTGTAGGTTCTAATTCAGTCAAGGCTCTGGAGTATAGTGTTAGGTTCTAACCCCAGTCAAGGATCTGGAGTATAGTGTTAGGTTCTAACCCCAGTCAAGGCTCTGCAGCATGGTTGTAGGTTCTAACCCCAGTCAAGGCTCTGCAGCACGGTTGTAGGTTCTAATTCAGTCAAGGCTCTGGAGTATAGTGTTAGGTTCTAACCCCAGTCAAGGCTCTGGAGTATAGTGTTAGGTTCTAACCCCAGTCAAGGCTCTGCAGCATGGTTGTAGGTTCTAACCCCAGTCAAGGCTCTGCAGCACGGTTGTAGGTTCTAATTCAGTCAGGGCTCTGCAGCACGGTTGTAGGTTCTAATTCAGTCAGGGCTCTGGAGTTTAGTGTTAGGTTCTAACCCCAGTCAAGGCTCTGCAGCATTGTTGTAGGTTCTAACCTAAGTCAAGGCTCTGGAGTATAGTGTTAGGTTCTAACCCCAGTCAAGGCTCTGCAGCATGGTTGTAGGTTCTAACCTAAGTCAAGGCTCTGGAGTATAGTGTTAGGTTCTAACCCCAGTCAAGGCTCTGCAGCATGGTTGTAGGTTCTAACCCCAGTCAAGACTCTGCAGCATGGTTGTAGGTTCTAACCTAAGTCAAGGCTCTGAGTATAGTGTTAGGTTCTAACCCCAGTCAAGGCTCTGCAGCATGGTTGTAGGTTCTAACCCCAGTCAAGACTCTGCAGCATGGTTGTAGGTTCTAACCCCAGTCAAGGCTCTGCAGCATGGTTGTAGGTTCTAATTCAGTCAAGGCTCTGGAGTATAGTGTTAGGTTCTAACCCCAGTCAAGGCTCTGGAGTATAGTGTTAGGTTCTAACCCCAGTCAAGGCTCTGCAGCATGGTTGTAGGTTCTAACCCCAGTCAAGGCTCTGCAGCACGGTTGTAGGTTCTAACCCCAGTCAAGGCTCTGCAGCAGCACAGGTTGTAGGTTCTAACCCCAGTCAAGGCTCTGCAGCAGGGTTGTAGGTTCTAACCTAAGTCAAGGCTCTGGAGTTTAGTGTTAGGTTCTAACCCCAGTCAAGGCCCAGCAGCATGGTTGTAGGTTCTAACCAGTCAAGGCTCTGGAGTATAGTGTTAGGTTCTAACCCCAGTCAAGGCTCTGCAGCATGGTTGTAGGTTCTAACCCCAGTCAAGACTGTTACAGACCTATATCCATCCTACCCTGCCTATCTAAGGTCTTCGAAAGCCAAGTCAACAAACAGGTCACTGACCATCTCGAATCCCACCGTACCTTCTCCGCTGTGCAATCGGGTTTCCGAGCCGGTCACGGGTGCACCTCAGCCACGCTCAAGGTACTAAACGATATCATAACCGCCATCGATAAAAGACAGTACTGTGCAGCCGTCTTCATCGACCTTGCCAAGGCGTTTGACTCTGTCAATCACCATATTCTTATCGGCAGACTCAGTAGCCTCGGTTTTTCGGATGACTGCCTTGCCTGGTTCACCAATTACTTTGCAGACAGAGTTCAGTGTGTCAAATCGGAGGGCATGCTGTCCGGTCCTCTGGCAGTCTCTACGGGGTGCAACAGGGTTCAATCCTCGGGCCGACTCTTTTCTCTGTATATATCAATGATGTTGCTCTTGCTGCGGGCGATTCCCTGATCCACCTCTACGCAGACGACACCATTCTATATACTTCCGGCCCGTCCTTGGACACTGTGCTATCTAACCTCCAAAGGAGCTTCAATGCCATACAACACTCCTTCCGTGGCCTCCAACTGCTCTTAAACACTAGTAAAACCAAATGCATGCTTTTCAACCGTTCGCTGCCTGCACCCGCACGCCTGACCAGCATCACCACCCTGGATGGTTCCGACCTTGAATATGTGGACATCTATAAGTACCTAGGTGTCTGGCTAGACTGTAAACTCTCCTTCCAGACTCATATCAAACATCTCCAATCGAAAATCAAATAGAATCGGCTTTCTATTCCGCAACAAAGCCTCCTTCACTCACGCCGCCAAACTTACCCTAGTAAAACTGACTATCCTACCGATCCTCGACTTCGGCGATGTCATCTACAAAATTGCTTCCAACACTCTACTCAGCAAACTGGATGCAGTTTATCACAGTGCCATCCGTTTTGTCACTAAAGCACCTTATACCACCCACCACTGCGACTTGTATGCTCTAGTCGGCTGGCCTTCGCTACATATTCGTCGCCAGACCCACTGGCTCCAGGTCATCTACAAGTCCATGCTAGGTAAAGCTCCGCCTTATCTCAGTTCACTGGTCACGATGGCAACACCCATCCGTAGCACGCGCTCCAGCAGGTGTATCTCACTGATCATCCCTAAAGCCAACACCTAGTGTTATGTTCTAACCCCAGTCAAGGCTCTGCAGTGTGGTTGTAGGTTCTAACCCCAGTCAAGGCTCTGGAGTATAGTGTTAGGTTCTAACCCCAGTCAAGGCTCTGGAGTATAGTGTTAGGTTCTAACCCCAGTCAAGGCTCTGGAGTATAGTGTTAGGTTCTAACCCCAGTCAAGGCTCTGGAGTATAGTGTTAGGTTCTAACCCCAGTCAAGGCTCTGGAGTATAGTGTTAGGTTCTAACCCCAGTCAAGGCTCTGCAGTGTGGTTGTAGGTTCTAACCCCAGTCAAGGCTCTGGAGTATAGTGTTAGGTTCTAACCCCAGTCAAGGCTCTGAAGTATAGTGTTAGGTTCTAACCCCAGTCAAGGCTCTGAGTATAGTGTTAGGTTCTAACCCCAGTCAAGGCTCTGCAGTGTGGTTGTAGGTTCTAACCCCAGTCAAGGCTCTGGAGTATAGTGTTAGGTTCTAACCCCAGTCAAGGCTCTGAAGTATAGTGTTAGGTTCTAACCCCAGTCAAGGCTCTGGAGTATAGTGTTAGGTTCTAACCCCAGTCAAGGCTCTGAGTATAGTGTTAGGTTCTAACCCCAGTCAAGGCTCTGGAGTATAGTGTTAGGTTCTAACCCCAGTCAAGACTCTGCAGCATGGTTGTAGGTTCTAACCCCAGTCAAGGCTCTGGAGTATAGTGTTAGGTTCTAACCCCAGTCAAGGCTCTGCAGTGTGGTTGTAGGTTCTAACCCCAGTCAAGGCTCTGGAGTATAGTGTTAGGTTCTAACCCCAGTCAAGGCTCTGCAGTGTGGTTGTAGGTTCTAACCCCAGTCAAGGCTCTGGAGTATAGTGTTAGGTTCTAACCCCAGTCAAGGCTCTGCAGTGTGGTTGTAGGTTCTAACCCCAGTCAAGGCTCAGGAGTATAGTATTAGGTTCTAACCCCAGTCAAGGCTCTGCAGTGTGGTTGTAGGTTCTAACCCCAGTCAAGGCTCAGGAGCTTCCCCATCTGAACTCCAGAGCATGGTTGCAGGTTGAAACTCCGGTTAAGTCTCAAGATCATGCCCTCTGCTGGTCAGCAGGTCAAAGTGAGACAAATTAGCGTCTGTGGGTTTAAGTTATCAGGCAAAGAAACCGCCAATGATTCATTGTCTGCAATTATTTTCACGTCAGTCTAATTTAGTCTGGATTCAATCACGACCGCTCTGCATACTGTATGTCGACTCAATAGGAAATTACCTTTAAATTGTGTGTAGCCCACAAGCGCAATACTAATGGGTTGTTTACGTAACAGGTTAGGAGAATGAGGTTAAGGTTAGAAAAGTGTTAGGCTAAAATGCAACAGTTTTCAATAACTGTTGTCCCCAGCGCCATCTAGCCACGAGCGTAAACAACCCTTCAGTATCATAACACGGACTTTTAACTACCTTTATATCACGCTTCCTCCTGCCTCATCAAATCATTCATTCTACTATACATCACGCTCACTCCTGCCTCGTCAAATCATTCATTCTACCTATACATCACACTCACTCCTGCCTCATCAAATCATTCATTCTACCTATACAACACGCTAACTCCTGCCTCGCAAATCATTTATTCTACCTATACATCACGCTCACTCCTGCCTCATCAAATCATTCATTCTAGGTTTATACAACACGCTTAGGTTCCTGCCTCATCAAATTCATTCTACCTATACATCACGCTCACTCCTGGTCAAATCATTAATTCTACCTATACAACACGCTCAGGTTCTGCCTCATCAAATCATTCATTCTACCTATACATCACGCTCTCTCCTGCCTCGTCAAATCATTTATTCTACCTATACATCACGCTCACTCTGCCTCATCAAATCATTCATTCTACTTATACAACACGCTCACTCCTGCCTCATCAAATCATTCATTCTACCTATACAACACGCTCTCCTGCCTATCAAATCATTCATTCTACTATACAACACGCTCACTCCTGCCTCATCAAACCATTCTACCTATACATCACGCTCACTCCTGCCAATAGTCAAATCATTAATTCTACTATACAACACGCTACTCCTGCCTCGTCAAATCATTCATTCTACCTATACATCACGCTCACTCCTGCCTCGTCAAATCATTCATTCTACCTATACATCACGCTCACTCCTGCCTCGTCAAATCATTCATTCTACTTATACAACACGCTCACTCCTGCCTCATCAAATCATTCATTCTACTATACAACACGCTCACTCCTGCCTCATCAAATCATTCATTCTACCTATACAACACGCTCACTCCTGCCTCATCAAATCATTCATTCTACCTATACATCACGCTCACTCCTGCCTCGTCAAATCATTCATTCTACCTATACATCACGCTCTCTCCTGCCTCATCAAATCATTCTACCTATACAACACGCTCACTCCTGCCTCGTCAAATCATTCATTCTACCTATACAACACGCTCACTCCTGCCTCATCAAATCATTCATTCTACCTATACAACACGCTCTCTCCTGCCTCGTTAAATCATTTATTCTACCTATACATCACGCTCACTCCTGCCTCATCAAATCATTCATTCTACTTATACAACACGCTCACTCCTGCCTCATCAAATCATTCATTCTACCTATACAACACGCTCACTCCTGCCTCGTCAAATCATTCATTCTACTATACAACACGCTCACTCCTGCCTCATCAAACCATTCTACCTATACATCACGCTCACTCCTGCCTCGTCAAATCATTAATTCTACTATACAACACGCTCACTCCTGCCTCGTCAAATCATTCATTCTACCTATACAACACGCTCACTCCTGCCTCATCAAATCATTCATTCTACCTATACAACACGCTGACTCCTGCCTCGTCAAATCATTCATTCTACCTATACAACATCACGCTCACTCCTGCCTCATCAAATCATTCATTCTACCTATACATCATGCTCACTCCTGCCTCGTCAAATCATTCATTCTACCTATACAACACGCTCACTCCTGCCTCATCAAATCATTCATTCTACCTATACAACACGCTCTCTCCTGCCTCGTTAAATAATTCATTCTACCTATACATCACGCTCACTCCTGCCTCGTCAAATCATTTATTCTACCTATACATCACGCTCACTCCTGCCTCGTCAAATCATTCATTCTACCTTTACAACACGCTCACTCCTGCCTCGTCAAATCATTCATTCTACCTATACAACACGCTCACTCCTGCCTCATCAATTCATTCTACCTATACAACACGCTCACTCCTGCCTCGTCAAATCATTCATTCTACCTATACATCACACTCACTCCTGCCTCGTCAAATCATTCATTCTACTATACAACACGCTCACTCCTGCCTCGTCAAATCATTCATTCTACTATACAACACGCTCACTCCTGCCTCGTCAAATCATTCATTCTACTATACAACACGCTCACTCCTGCCTCATCAAATCATTCATTCTACTATACATCACGCTTCCTCCTGCCTCATCAAATCATTCATTCTACTATACATCACGCTTCTTCCTGCCTCATCAAATCATTCATTCTACCTATACATCACGCTCACTCCTGCCTCGTCAAATCATTCATTCTACCTATACATCACGCTCACTCCTGCCTCGTCAAATCATTCATTCTACCTATACATCACGCTCACTCCTGCCTCGTCAAATCATTCATTCTACCTATACAACACGCTCACTCCTGCCTCATCAAATCATTCATTCTACCTATACAACGCTCACGCCTCTCCTGCCTCGTTAAATCATTCTACCTATACATCACGCTCACTCCTGCCTCATCAAATCATTCATTCTACCTATACAACACGCTCACTCCTGCCTCATCAAATCATTCATTCTACCTATACAACACGCTCACTCCTGCCTCGTCAAATCATTCATTCTACTATACAACACGCTCACTCCTGCCTCATCAAACCATTCTACCTATACATCACGCTCACTCCTGCCTCGTCAAATCATTAATTCTACTATACAACATCACGCTCACTCCTGCCTCGTCAAATCATTCATTCTACCTATACATCACGCTCACTCCTGCCTCGTCAAATCATTCATTCTACCTATACATCACGCTCACTCCTGCCTCATCAAATCATTCTACCTATACATCACGCTCACTCCTGCCTCGTCAAATCATTAATTCTACTATACAACACGCTCACTCCTGCCTCGTCAAATCATTCATTCTACCTATACAACACGCTCACTCCTGCCTCGTCAAATCATTCATTCTACCTATACAACACGCTGACTCCTGCCTCGTCAAATCATTCATTCTACCTATACATCACGCTCACTCCTGCCTCATCAAATCCTTCATTCTACCTATACATCACGCTCACTCCTGCCTCATCAAATCATTCATTCTACCTATACAACACGCTCACTCCTGCCTCGTTCAAATCATTTATTCTACCTATACATCACGCTCACTCCTGCCTCATCAAATCATTAATTCTACCTTATACAACACGCTCACTCCTGCCTCTCATCAATTCATTCTACCTATACAACATGCTCACTCCTGCCTCGTCAAATCATTCATTCTACCTTTACAACACACTCACTCCTGCCTCGTCAAATCATTCATTCTACTATACAACACGCTCACTCCTGCCTCATCAAATCATTCATTCTACTATACATCACACTCACTCCCTGCCTCGTCAAATCATTCATTCTACCTATACATCACGCTCACTCCTGCCTCGTCAAATCATTCATTCTACCTATACATCACGCTCACTCCTGCCTCATCAAATCATTCATTCTACCTATACATCACGCTCACTCCTGCCTCATCAAATCATTCTACCTATACATCACGCTCACTCCTGCCTCATCAAATCATTAATTCTACTATACATCACGCTCACTCCTGCCTCATCAAATCATTCTACCTATACATCACGCTCACTCCTGCCTCGTCAAATCATTAATTCTACTATACAACATCACGCTCACTCCTGCCTCGTCAAATCATTCATTCTACCTATACATCACGCTCACTCCTGCCTCGTCAAATCATAACAAACAAAGCAGGACATGGAAGTTATTTATTGTTTTCCTTACAGCAGTTAGCAATACTTTAAACATTTTTTGAAAGCCCCAAAAATAAATACAAATATTAAATTAAATAATTAGATCACCGTGTTTTTATTCAACACGGCGACAGTAGCAACTCTGGTTGCTTCCTCTTCTCGTCTCCTTTTTCCTCAACTCCTCGACAAGACCCAGACAAATTAAAGCAATATCAAAAACGACCGCTGTCTTTCGTGTGTTCGCCTTCACCTGTCCAGTCCTTTCGGGTCAGTATGAAATGGAGGATAAAAGGAAAGGAGACGAGTATACAAGGAAATGAGGAGAGGAAGCCGCTCTGAGAGTATGGAGACGCGGCCGAGGAGAAGAAGTAGCAGACGACAGCTGACATGCGGAGAGGGAAAACACTGGGACAGCCTCCCAAATAGCACCCTATTCCCTTATAGAAGTGCACTACTTTTAACCAGGGCCCAGTATATAGGGAATATGGTGTCATTTGGGACACAGGCTGGGACTGGGGATGCATTCATATTAAAAATAAATCCTCATGTAGATACAGAAAGATTCCAAATCCTCATGTAGATACAGAAAGATTCCAAATCCTCATGTAGATACAACAGATTCCAAATCCTCATATAGATACAACAGATTCCAAAACGCTACTGTATTGTAGGCTTGTTTAGAAAGAAGAAAAATAAGAAGCTCGGTTTGTTTTTGTAAATATACAGAAAAGAAAAACGTGTTTTTGTCATTTATTATTAAAAAAAAAAAAAACTCATCAGGTGACAAATTGTTGTTTTGAATTCCCGACTTATGAGAAAGCACTGGGTAACCACCACAACGCATGATAACCTTTCTTCAGGACAATACAGTCCAATCAAAATTGTCCTCCGTCCAGCCCTCTTTCCTACCCCCCCACACACACACACACACACCTTCACATCCCACAGCTACACCCATACATCAGTGCATTCATTTGTCATCACTCCATCCACCCCTCTATCATTTCCCTTTAGGGCTGCGGGGTTCCCATGTGCTCTGGCTGGCGGTAAGGAGGCCTGGGAGGGCCACATAGTCTTTCTGGAAACGGGAGTTGGGCGTTCTCTGTCTCTTCCTCTCTCCCTGGGTCGTGAAGAAGGCGTCCTGGAAACGCATGCTGGATGCCGTTGACTGGAGAGAAGGAGATGGAGGAGAGAAGGAGAGGGAGGAGAGAAGGAGAGAAGGAGAGGGAGGAGAGGGAGAAGAGGAAGGAGAAGAAGGAGAGGGAGAAGAGGAAGGAGAAGAAGGAGAGAGAGGAGAGGGAGGAGAGAAGGAGGGGGAGAGAGAGGGAGGAAGGAGGAGGAGAGGGAGGAAGGAGAGAGAGGGAGGAAGGAAGGAGGAGGAGAGGAAGGAGAGAAGAGGAGGAGAGGAAGGAGAGAGGATAGAAGGAGGGAGGAGAGAAGGAGAGGGAGAAGAGGGAGGAGAGGAAGGAGAGAAGGAGGAGAGGAAGAGGGAGGGAGAAGGGAGGAAGGGGAGGAAGGAGAGGAGAGAAAGAGGGAGGAGAGGAAGGAAGGAGGAGAAGAGGGGAGGAGAGAGAGGAGAGAAGGAGAGGGGAGGAGAGGGAGGAGAGAAGGAGAGGGAGAAGAGGGAGGAGAAGGAGAGAGGATAGAGAGGGAGGAGGGAAGGAGGAGAAGAGGGAGGAGAGAAGGAGAGGGAAGAGAGGGAGGAGAGAAGGAGATAAACATACAGGTACAAATGTGGTACATAGATCAGAGTCGATACAGTCAGTCTAGTCTAGTAGATACAGTCAGTCTAGTATAGTAGATACAGTCAGTCTAGTGTAGTAGTATAGTGAGTCTAGTATAGTATATATATCAGAGTCCATACAGTCAGTCTAGTATAGTAGATCCAGTCAGTCTAGTATAGTATATAGATCAGAGTCCATACAGTCAGTCTAGTATAGTAGTATAGTGTATACAGTCAGTCTAGTATAGTAGATCCAGTCAGTCTAGTATAGTATATAGATCAGAGTCCATACAGTCAGTCTAGTATAGTAGTATATCCAGTCAGTCTAGTATAGTATATAGATCAGAGTCCATACAGCCAGTCTAGTATGGTGTCCTTTGACAGCTCTTTGGTCTTGGCCTTAGTGGAGTTTGGAGTGTGACTGTTTAAGGTTGTGGACAGGTGTCTTTTATACTGATAACAAGTTCAAACAGGTGCCATTAATACAGGTAACGAGTGGAGGACAGAGGAGCCTCTTAAAGAAGAAGTTACAGGTCTGTGAGAGCCAGAAATCTTGCTTGTTTGTAGGTGACCAAATACTTATTTTCCACCATAATTTGCAAATAAATTCATAAAAATCCTACCATGTGATGTTCTGGATTTTTTTTTTCTTCTCATTTTGTCTGTCATAGTTGAAGTGTACCTATGATGAAAATCACAGGCCTCTCTCATCTTTTAAGTGGGAGAACTTGCACAATTGGTGGCTGACTAAATACTTTTTGCCCCACTGTAGATCAGTCCATACAGTGAGTCAAGTATAGTATATAGATCAGAGTCCATAGTCAGTCTAGTATAGTATATACAGTCAGTCTAGTATATAGATCAGAGTCCATACAGTCAGTCTAGTATAGTAGATACAGTCAGTATAGTACATACAGTCAGTCTAGTATAGTAGATACAGTCAGTCTAGTAGAGTAGATAGTCAGTCTAGTATAGTATATAGATCAGAGTCCATACAGTCAGTCTAGTATAGTAGATACAGTCAGTCTAGTATAGTAGATACAGTCAGTCTAGTATAGTAGATACAGTCAGTCTAGTATAGTATATAGATCAGAGTCCATACAGTCAGTCTAGTATAGTAGATACAGTCAGTCTAGTATAGTAGATACAGTCAGTCTAGTATAGTAGATACAGTCAGTCTAGTATAGTATATAGATCAGAGTCCATAGTCAGTCTAGTATAGTATATACAGTCAGTCTAGTATAGTAGTATAGATCAGAGTCCATACAGTCAGTCTATTATAGTATATAGATCAGAGTCTATACAGTCTAGTATAGTATATATATCTCTATCTGTCCACATACTTTTGGTCACGTAGTGTATAATAGCATCATATCACACTATAAACAATACAGGACCACACAGGCCAGTAGATGTTTAGCGAGTACAATACTTACGAGTCGCCCTTTCACCTTTTTGGGAAGGTCTTCATCCAGAGTATAGACATCCTCTCGCTTAGCTACCACCTGGGAACCATCCTCAAACTCCACCTGGGAAACCACACACACACACTTATTAATACACATCAATTTATTCTGTGGATATTATATAATCCAGTTCAATTCAGTTTCTGTCCGTAAATGTGATATATTTCTACACACTCTTCCTCATGGTTAGATGGAATTTATTTAATATCTGACCACTACTTAATACTAATGTTAAGTTACTATCAAAGCTATTAAACCTCCTGTCTATCCATCTACCTATCAAAGTTATTAAATATGATTAAACCTCCATCCACCTATCAAAGTTATTAAATATGATTAAACCACCTAAATATGATTAAACCTCCATCTACCTATCAAAGTTATTAAATATGATTAAACCACCTAAATATGATTAAACCTCCATCTACCTATCAAAGTTATTAAATATGATTAAACCTCCATCTACCTATCAAAGTTATTAAATATGATTAAACCTCCTAAATATTAAACCTCCATCTACCTATCAAAGTTATTAAATATGATTAAACCTCCTAAATATGATTAAACCTCCATCTACCTATCAAAGTTATTAAATATGATTAAACCTCCTAAATATGATTAAACCTCCATCTACCTATCAAAGTTATTAAATATGATTAAACCTCCTAAATATGATTAAACCTCCATCTACCTATCAAAGTTATTAAATATGATTAAACCTCCTAAATATGATTAAACCTCCATCTACCTATCAAAGTTATTAAATATGATTAAACCTCCTAAATATGATTAAACCTCCATCTACCTATCAAAGTTATTAAATATGATTAAACCTCCTAAATATGATTAAACCTCCATCTACCTATCAAAGTTATTAAATATGATTAAACCTCCTAAATATGATTAAACCTCCATCTACCTATCAAAGTTATTAAATATGATTAAACCTCCTAAATATGATTAAACCTCCATCTACCTATCAAAGTTATTAAATATGATTAAACCTCATTGATTAAACCTCCATCTCCTATCTAAATATGATTAAACCTCCATCTACCTATCAAAGTTATTAAATATGATTAAACCTCCTAAATATGATTAAACCTCCATCTACCTATCAAAGTTATTAAATATGATTAAACCTCCAAATATGATTAAACCTCCATCTACCTATCAAAGTTATTAACCCATGATTAAACCTCTCTCCACCTAACCCCATCTACCTATGATTAAACCTCCATCTACCTCAACCCACCTCTTATTCAAATATGATCTAAACCACCCTAAATATGATTAAACCTCCATCTCCATCTAAATATGATTAACCCCACCTCAAAGTTATTAAATATGATTACCTAAATATGATTAAACAAAGTTATTAAAATGACATCCACCTCTCCCATTAAATATGATTCCAAACCTCCATCACCTCAACCCACCTCTATCCATCTAAACCTCCATCTCCACCTTAACCCACCTCTCTCCATCTCAACCCACCTCTCTCCACCTTAACCCACCCTCTCCACCTAAACTCCATCTCAACCCACCTCTTCCACCTCAACCCACCTCTCTCCACCTCAACCCACCTCTCTCTCCATCTCAACCCACCTCTCTCCACCTTAACCCACCCTCTCTCAACCCACCTTAACCCACCTCTCTCCACCTTAACCCACCTCTCTCTCCACCTTAACCCACCTAAACTCTCCAACTCAACCCACTCTCTCCACCTCAACCCACCTCTCTCTCCACCTTAACCCACCTCTCTACCCTCAACCCACCTCTCTCCACCTCAACCCACCTCTCCACCTCAACCCACCTCTCTCCACCTTAACCCACCTCAACCCACCTCTCCACCTCAACCTTAAACCCACCTCAACCCACCTCTCTCCACCTCACCCACCTCTCCACCTCTCTCCACCTCTCTCCACCTTAACCCACCTCTCTCCACCTCAACCCACCTCCTCCACCTTAACCCACCTCTCTCCACCTCAACCCACCTCTCTCCCACCTCTCCACCTCTCTCCACCTCTCTCCACCTTAACCCATCTCTCTCCACCTTAACCCACCTCTCTCCACCTTAACCCACCTCTCGTCACCTCAACCCACCTCTCTCCACCTCAACCCACCTCTCTCCACCTCCACCTCTCTCCACCTTAACCCACCTCTCTCCACCTTAACCCATCTCTCTCCATCTCAACCCACCTCTCTCCACCTTAACCCACCTCTACCTATCCACCTCTCTCCACCTTAACCCACCTCTCACCTCACCCCACCTCTCTCCACCTTAACCCACTTTCTCCACTCTTTAACCCACCTCTCTCCATCTTAACCCACCTCTCTCCACCTCTATTATTCACCTCTAACCCCCTCTCTCCACCTTAACCCACCTCAACCCACCCTCTCTCCACCTTAACCCACCTCTCTCCACCTCAACCCACCTTAACCCACCTCTCTCTCCACCTCAACCCACCTCTCTCTCCACCTCAACCCACCTCTCTCTCCACCTCAACCCACCTCTTTCTCCACCTCTCGTCACCTCAACCCACCTCTCTCACCTCAACCCACCTCTCTCCACCTTAACCCAACTATCTCCACCTCAACCCAACTCTCTCCACCTCAACCCACCTCTCTCCACCTCTCCCCACCTTAACCCACCTCTCTCCACCTTAACCCACCTCTCTCCACCTCAACCCACCTCTCTCTCCATCTCAACCCACCTCTCTCCACCTTAACCCACCTCTCTCTCCACCTCAACCCACCTCTCTCCACCTCAACCCACCTCTCTCTCCTCTCAACCCACCTCTCTCCACCTAACCCACCTCTCTCTCCACCTCAACCCACCTTAACCCACCTCTCTCCACCTTAACCCACCTCTCTCCACCTTAACCCACCTCTCTCTCCACCTTAACCCACCTCTCTCTCCACCTTAACCCACCTCTCTCCACCTTAACCCACCTGTCTCCCACCTTAAGCCACCTCTCTCCAACTCAACCCACCTCTCTCCACCTCAACCCACTCTCTCAACCCACCTCTCTCCACCTCTCTCCACCTCAACCCATCTCTCTCCACCTAACCCACCTCTCTCCACCTTAACCCACCTCTCCACCTCTCCACCTTCCAACCCTTAACCCCTCTCTCCACCTTAACCCACCTCTCTCCACCTTAACCCACCTCTCCCACCTCTCTCCACCTCTCTCCACCTTAACCCACTCTCTCTCCACCTTAACCCATCTCTCTCCACCTTAACCCACCTCTCTCCACCTTAACCCACCTCTCCCACCTCTCTCCACCTTAACCCAATTCTCGTCCACCTCACCCCACCTCTCTCCACCTTAACCCACCTTAACCCACCTCCCCACCTTAACCCACCTCTCTCCACCTTAACCCACCTCTCTCTCCACCTTAACCCACCTCTCTCCACCTTAACCCACCTCTCTCCACCTTAACCCACCTCTCTCTCCACCTTAACCCACCTCTCTCTCCACCTTAACCCACCTCTCTCCACCTTAACCCACTCTCTCCACCTTAACCCACCTCTCTCTCCACCTCAACCCACCCTCTCCACCTTAACCCACCTCTCTCTCCACCTTAACCCACCTCTCTCTCCACCTTAACCCACCTCTCTCTCCACCTCAACCCACCTCTCTCTCCACCTTAACCCACCTCTCCCACCTCTCTCCACCTTAACCCACCTCTCTCCACCTTAACCCACCTCTCTCCACCTTAACCCACCTCTCTCCACCTAACCCACCTCTCTCCACCTCTCTCCACCTTAACCCACCTCTCCACCTCTCTCTCCACCCTCCCCCCACCTCTCTCCACCTCTCTCTCCCCTCAACCCACCTCTCTCTCCACCTCAACCCACCTCTCTCCACCTCAACCCACCTCTCCACCCACCCACCTCTCTCTCCACCTCAACCCACTCTCCACCTTAACCCATCTCTCTCCACCTAACCCACCTCTCTCCACCTCAACCCACCCCTCTCCACCTCTCTCTCCACCTCAACCCACCTCTCTCTCCACCTCTCTCTCCACCTTAACCCACCTCTCCCCACCTCTCCACCTTAACCCACCCTCTCTCCACCTCAACCCACCTCTCTCTCCACCTCAACCCACCCACCTCTCTCCACCTCAACCCACCTCTCTCCACCTTAACCCACTCTCTCTCTCCACCTCTCTTAACCCACCTCTCTCTCCACCTCTCTCCACCTTAACCCACCTCTCTCCACCTTAACCCACCTCTCTCTCCACCTTAACCCACCTCTCTCTCCACCTTAACCCACCTCCTCTCTCCACCTTAACCCACCTCTCTCCACCTTAACCCACCTCTCTCTCCACCTTAACCCACCTCTCTCTCCACCTTAACCCACTCTCTCCACCTTAACCCACCTCTCTCCACCTAACCCACCTCTCTCTCCACCTTAACCCACCCTCTCTCCACCTCAACCCACCCCTCTCTCCACCTCAACCCACCCTCTCTCCACCTCAACCCACCTCTCCACCTCAACCCACCTCTCTCCACCTCCACCTTAACCCACCTCCCCCTCAACCCACCTCTCTCCACCTTAACCCACCTCTCTCCACCTCAACCCACCTCTCTCCACCTCAACCCACCCTCTCTCCACCTCAACCCACCTCTCTCTCCACCTCAACCCACCTCTCTCTCTCCACCTCAACCCACCTCTCTCTCCACCTCAACCCACCTCTCTCTCCACCTCAACCCACCTCTCTCTCCACCTTAACCCACCTCTCTCTCCACCTTAACCCACCTCTCTCTCTCCACCTCTCTCCACCTTAACCCACCTCTCTCCACTCTCCAACCCACCCTCTCTCCACTCTCAACCCACCCTCTCTCTCCACCTCAACCCACCTCTCTCCACCTCAACCCACCTCTCTCTCCACCTCAACCCACCTCTCTCTCCACCTAACCCATCTCTCTCCACCTAACCCACCTCTCTCCACCTCAACCCACCCCTCTCCACCTCAACCCACCCTCTCTCCACCTCAACCCACCTCTCTCCACCTCAACCCACCTCTCAACCCACCTCTCTCCACCTTAACCCACCTCTCTCTCCACCTCAACCCACCTCTCTCTCCACCTCAACCCACCTCTCTCTCCACCTCAACCCACCTCTCTCTCCACCTCAACCCACCTCTCTCTCCACCTCAACCCACCTCTCTCTCCACCTCAACCCACCTCTCTCTCCACCTCAACCCACCTCTCTCTCCACCTCAACCCACCTCTCTCCACCTCAACCCACCTCTCTCCATCTCAACCCACCTCTCTCTCCATCTCAACCCACCTCTCTCCACCTCAACCCACCTCTCTCTCCACCTCAACCCACCTCTCTCCACCTCAACCCACCTCTCTCCACCTCAACCCACCTCTCTCTCCACCTCAACCCACCTCTCTCCACCTCAACCCACCTCTCTCTCCACCTCAACCCACCTCTCTCCACCTCAACCCACCTCTCTCCACCTCAACCCACCTCTCTCCACCTTAACCCACCTCTCTCTCCACCTAACCCACCTCTCCCCACCTCTCTCCACCTCAACCCACCTCTCTCTCCACCTCAACCCACCTCTCTCCACCTCAACCCACCCTCTCTCCACCCTCTCTCCACCTCAACCCACCTCTCTCTCCACCTCAACCCACCTCTTTCTCCACCTCAACCCACCTCTCTCTCCACCTCTCCCCACCTCTCTCTCCACCTTCCCCACCTCTCTCCACCTTAACCCACCTCTCCACCTTAACCCACCTCTCTCTCCACCTCAACCCACCTCTCTCTCCACCTCAACCCACCTCTCTCTCCACCTCTCTCTCCACCTCAACCCACCTCTCTCTCCACCTCAACGTGTGGAGGAAGGTTTTTTTCCCTCGTTAACACTTTTCTAAACCGTCGTCAGAGAGCAGCCCCCGTGCGTCAGAGGCAGTTGTGCAACTTAACACGCGTTCCCACAGAGAGAGAACTAAACCAAACTGGAGACTTAAGTGGTTGTTTCTCCACCATCTTGACTTGGTGAATATTTCATCAAGTTTAAATAA
>NW_024609586.1:110000-115000 GCF_018296145.1 Oncorhynchus tshawytscha
TCTTGTGTTTGGAGATGACGGTCTGACCCAGGACGATGTCCTTCTGAAACGCTGCACGCTGCTGAGAGAGAGAGAGATGGAAGGAAAGAGAGATATCACCGTCTGGCTGAGGATTAAAAGACCAGAGTGTGTCACTAGCAGAATGTTATATTTGTAACCAAGGCTCAAAGCTCCATGGTAACCAAGGCTCAAAGCTCCATGGTAACCAAGCCTCAAAGCTCCATGGTAACCAAGCCTCAAAGCTCCATGGTAACCAAGCCTCAAAGCTCCATGGTAACCAAGCCTCAAAGCTCCATGGTAACCAAGCCTCAAAGCTCCATGGTAACCAAGGCTCAAAGCTCCATGGTAACCAAGCCTCAAAGCTCCATGGTAACCAAGCCTCAAAGCTCCATGGTAACCAAGCCTCAAAGCTCCATGGTAACCAAGCCTCAAAGCTCCATGGTAACCAAGCCTCAAAGATTTCCATGGTAACCAAGCCTCAAAGCTCCATGGTAACCAAGCCTCAAAGCTCCATGGTAACCAAGCCTCAAAGCTCCATGGTAACCAAGGCTCAAAGCTCCATGGTAACCAAGCCTCAAAGCTCCATGGTAACCAAGGCTCAAAGCTCCATGGTAACCAAGCCTCAGATTTCTATGGTAACCAAGCCTCAAAGCTGGCATTGGGAAAAGACAAGTAAAGTGAGTTTGTTAAGAACATGGAACTGTTCAGCGGGGTTGAGATGGACCGTGATGTAGGTGTGCTTGGTGTGTGTGTGTGTGTGTGTGTGTCTACTTGTGTGTGTGTGTGTGTGTGTGTGTGTGTGTCTACTTGGTGTGTGTGTGTGTCTGTCTAATGGAACTGTTCAGCGGGGCTGAGATGGACCGTGGTGTAGGTGTGTGTCTACTTGTGTGTGTGTGTGTGTGTGTGTGTGTGTGTGTGTGTGTCTACTTGGTGTGTGTGTGTGTCTATGTCTAATGGAACTGTTCAGCGGGGCTGAGATGGACCGTGGTGTGTGTGTGTGTGTCTATGTCTATGCTTCCGTGTTTTTGCGTGTCTACTTGGTGTGTGTGTGTGTGTGTGTCTACTTGTGTGTGTGTGTGTGTGTGTCTACTATGCTTCCGTGTTTTTGCGTGTGTGTGTGTGTGTGTGTGTCTACTTGGTTGGTGTGTGTGTGTGTGTGTGTGTGTCTACTTGGTGTGTGTGTGTGTGTGTGTGTGTGTGTGTGTGTGTGTGTGTGTGTGTGTGTGTGTCTACTGGTGTGTTGTGTGTGTGTGTGTGTGTGTCTACTTGGTGTGTGTGTGTGTGTGTCTACTTGTGTGTGTGTGTGTTACCTACTGTGGTGGGAGGGACCGAAGCCGAGCCGCTCTGAGTACTCACAGCAGACGAGCTCCGTGATTGGTGCCTGTGGCAGGTGATTGACACCACGTAAGGCCACTCGTCCGGCTCCATGGTGACCCCGGCGGCGTGGGCACAGGTAACGTGGAAGGAGGTGGGGCATCGACCACACGAACACTGGATACATGCCCCTCCCCCGCCCTGGCCACGCCTCACACACCGCTTACGGCAGTAGATACACTTCTACACACACAGAGAGACAGAGAGAGAATCAACTCCACTGACTATATCAACTCTTCTACAGAGAATCAACTCAACTGACTGAAATCAACTCTTCTACAGAGAATCAACTCTTCTACAGAGAATCAACTTTACTGACTGAAATCAACTCTTCTACAGAGAATCAACTCAACTGACTGAAATCAACTCTACTGACTGAAATCAACTCAACTGACGGAAATCAACTCTACTGACTGAAATCAACTCTACTGACTGAAATCAACTCAACTGACGGAAATCAACTCTTTCAGAGAATCAACAGAGAATCAACTCTTCGACAGAGAATCAACTCCACTGACTGAAATCAACTCTTCTACAGAGAATCAACTCAACTGACTGAAATCAACTCTTCTACAGAGAATCAACTCAACTGACTGAAATCAACTCTACTGACTGAAATCAACTCAACTGACGGAAATCAGCTCTTCTACAGAGAATCAACTCTTCTACAGAGAATCAACTCTACTGACTGAAATCAACTCTACTGACTGAAATCAACTCAACTGACTGAAATTAACTCTTCCACAGAGAATCAACTCCACTGACTGAAATCAACTCTTCTACAGAGAATCAACTCAACTGACTGAAATCAACTCTTCTACAGAGAATCAACTCCACTGACTGAAATCAACTCTTCTACAGAGAATCAACTCTACTGACTGAAATCAACTCAACTGACTGAAATCAACTCTTCTAGAGAAGACTATAGAAGACTAAATATCATCAACTGATTTAACCCTATAGTTAGTTAACATAGTAAACTAAATATCCTCATCAGATTAAACCCTATAGTTAGATAACAGATTTAATTAACCCCATCATTAGTTTCCGGTAAGCATGGCAGTACTACAGATTAAACCCCATCATTAGTTTCCGGTAAGCATGGCAGTACTACAGATTTAACCCCATCATTAGTTTCCGGTAAGCATGGCAGTACTACAGATTAAACCCCATCATTAGTTTCCGGTAAGCATGGCAGTACTACAGATTTAACCCCACCATTAGTTTCCGGTAAGCATGGCAGTACTACAGATTTAACCCCACCATTAGTTTTCGGTAAGCATGGCAGTACTACAGATTTAACCCCACCATTAGTTTCCGGTAAGCATGGCAGTACTACAGATTTAACCCCATCAGTGATTATTGCATCACATCACTACTGATGAAAATACTGCAGGTAGCCTGGTGGTTAGAGGAGGCAGGTAGTCTGGTGGTTAGAGGAGGCAGGTAGCCTAGTGGTTAGAGGAGGCAGGTAGCCTGGTGGTTAGAGGAGGCAGGTAGCCTGGTGGTAGAGGAGGCAGGTAGCCTGGTGGAGGAGGCAGGTAGCCTGGTGGTTAGAGGAGGCAGGTAGCCTGGTGGTTAGAGGAGGCAGGTAGCCTAGTGGTTAGAGGAGGCAGGTAGCCTAGTGGTTAGAGGAGGCAGGTAGCCTGGTGGTTAGAGGAGGCAGGTAGCCTGGTGGTTAGAGGAGGCAGGTAGCCTGGTGGTTAGAGGAGGCAGGTAGCCTGGTGGTTAGAGGAGGCAGGTAGCCTGGTGGTTAGAGGAGGCAGGTAGCCTGGTGGTTAGAGGAGGCAGGTAGCCTGGTGGTTAGAGGAGGCAGGCCTGGTGGCCTAGTGGTTAGAGGAGGCAGGTAGCCTGGTGGTTAGAGGAGGCAGGTAGCCTGGTGGTTAGAGGAGGCAGGTAGCCTAGTGGTTAGAGGAGGCAGGTAGCCTAGTGGTTAGAGGAGGCAGGTAGCCTGGTGGTTAGAGGAGGCAGGTAGCCTGGTGGTTAGAGGAGGCAGGTAGCCTGGTGGTTAGAGGAGGCAGGTAGCCTGGTGGTTAGAGGTAGCAGGTAGCCTGGTGGTTAGAGGAGGCAGGTAGCCTGGTGGTTAGAGGAGGCAGGTAGCCTAGTGGTTAGAGGAGGCAGGTAGCCTAGTGGTTAGGTAGAGGAGGCAGGTAGCCTGGTGGTTAGAGGAGGGAGGTAGCCTAGTGGTTAGAGGAGGCAGGTAGCCTAGTGGTTAGAGGAGACAGGTAGCCTAGTGGTTAGAGCGTTGGGCCAGTAACAGGTTGCAGGATCAAATCCCTGAGCTGACAAGGTAAAAAATCTGTCATTCTGCCCCTGAACAAGGCAGTTAACCCACTGCTCTCCGATGAGGTGGATGTCAATTAAGGCAGCCCCCCCCAATCACCTCTCCGATTCAGAGGGGTTGGGTTAAATGGGGAAGACACGTTTCAGTTGGACAACTGACTAGGTACCCCCCCCCTTCCCTTACATCTGCAGTGTTTCCCCTACTTTCATTTAGCAACAACGAACCGCCCCTCCAAAAAACTAAATTCTGGATGGTAAAGCGTTTTCAGTGTAAATTTAACACGGCTTAATCCCTGATCTAAAGTACGACCAAAATATACTGGACCAAAAGATCCTGGAGCCATAAGATCCTGGAGCCATAAGATCCTGGAGCCATAAGATCCTGGAGCCATAAGATCCTGGAGCCATAAGATCCTGGAGCCATAAGATCCTGGAGCCATAAGATCCTGGAGCCATAAGATCCTGGAGCCATAAGATCCTGGAGCCATAAGATACTGGAGCCATAAGATACTAGAGCCATAAGATCCTAGAGCCATAAGATAATGGAGCCATAAGATAATGGAGCCATAAGATCCTGGAGCCATAAGATCCTGGAGCCATAAGATCCTGGAGCCATAAGATAATGGAGCCATAAGATAATGGAGCCATAAGATAATGGAGCCATAAAATCCTGGAGCCATAAGATCCTGGAGCCATAAGATCCTGGAGCCATAAGATCCTGGAGCCATAAGATCCTGGAGCCATAAGATAATGGAGCCATTAGATCCTGGAGCCATAAGATCCTGGAGCCATAAGATCCTGGAGCCATAAGATCCTGGAGCCATAAGATCCTGGAGCCATAAGATCCTGGAGCCATAAGATCCTGGAGCCATAAGATCCTGGAGCCATAAGATCCTGGAGCCATAAGATCCTGGAGCCATTAGATCCTGGAGCCATAAGATCCTGGAGCCATAAGATCCTGGAGCCATAAGATCCTGGAACCATAAGATCCTGGAACCATAAGATCCTCTTTTAGAACGAACAACCTCCATAATAAATGGAGCCAAAAACTAGACCATAAGTCGGAAGAATCTAACATTCCCCCAAAATGTCACTGGGGCACCACCCTTCATGTAGTGACGTTTGAGTAACTCATAACATAAATTATGGCAAAAGGAGTCAAATTTGCAGGAAAATGGCAACAACAAGACACCGTCTGCCAAGAGGAAGGCCTCGAATGTTCGGCTGGAGAAGAATCGCCACTACCACCCAGGAGGAAGTAGAGATTATTGGGCCGTGTGTAACCCACTTTCTCCTGGAGCCCTCTCCTCGCCACTACCACCGAGGAGGAAGTAGAGATTATT
>NW_024609586.1:122500-172500 GCF_018296145.1 Oncorhynchus tshawytscha
GGGATATTTTGACCTGGGACAAAACTAAGGTCACCCAGCAATAGGGAACTAATGTCATTGACCTGGGCATAATAAAACCAGTCTTTGATTAAATATATATATTTTTACAATAGGGCTATTTTGACCTGGGCCCCCAATAGGGATATTTTGACCAGGGCCCCAATAGGGTTATTTGACTAAGCCCCTGTTCAAAAGTAATGCCGTATATAGTGGAACAGGGTGCCAATGTGGGATAAAACTAAGGTCACCGTGCAGCTAAACGTGTGTGTGTGGGAACTAATGTCATTGGTACATTTATGAAACGCATAATAAAACCAGTCTTTGATTAAATATATATATTTTTACATGGTGTTAATATGTGTGTGTGTGTGTGTTATCGTATGTGTGTGTGTGTTATCGTATATGTGTGTGTGTGTGTTATCGTATATATGTGTGTGTGTGTGTGTTATCGTATATATGTGTGTGTATTATCATATGTGCGTGTGCTTTATCGTGTTTATGTGTCTCAGCAGCCATACGCACAGTGCAAACCTCTCCAGGTTCCAGCCCCGAGTCGCCACACTCAAAGTCACTCAAATCATTATCATAGTCTTCCTCCCCTTCTTCCTCCTCTTCTTCAGCCTCTCCTTCCGATGACTCACTACTACTCTCCTCCCTCGTGCTGCTCTGCCCCTCGTCCTCCGAATCTCCCTCTTCCATATCAGACACCTCTCCTTCCCCCGGTCTCTCCTCCAAGGGCGATTCGGGAGCCCCCTCGGCCTCCCTCTCCACCCCCAGTTCCCTGCACAGAGCCAGGGCTTCCGCTGCCTCCACCTCCCCTCTCTGGAGCTCAAAGTCTCCACAGAGGCCCAGGGGCTCCCCAACACCGGCCGACCCCAGAGAGGTGGACTCCAGCTGGGCCCAGGTGAGAGGCCCGTCCCCATGTCCCTCTGGGTCCTGGTCGTCCGTTTCAGTTTCGTGATCGAGGTCTGTGACCTCTTTGCACTGCGGCTCGGTCCACATGGTGTAAGGTAGTGCATCGTGGGTATAGTCGGCGGGGAGCTCCGGGTGGTGGAGGCTCTCGATGAGCACCGCAGGACTCTGGGAGTTGAGGTTCTTCCAGATGCCGTCTGAGAAAGGTTTGGGCTCCAGGTAGAGGTTTTGGGAACTACAAACAGAGTCCACGTTTCGAGAAATACAAATGGAATCCACATTTTGGGAACTACAAATGGATTCCACATTTCGTGAACTACAAACGGCATCCATGTTTGAGTGTGGAGTTTGGTCATGGTTGTGTTGGTGTTGTACTGTTGCTAAATGGTTATTTAATTCACTCAGCTCAGAAGAGTGGGCCAACTTATCTTTAGAAGTCAAACTGGTGCTAGCGAGATATAAACCCTTAGTACTGGAGTCTCTAAATACATCGTCTCTTTGAGAGGATCCTTCTGAGTCGGAGTCCATGGATACTGCTGTAGTTACCGTCGAGGACCCGTGTTTCTGGATTTGCTGCGTTGGCAGTAGTGTAACGTCACAGAGCATGTGGTTGTTATTGCTAGCATGGGTCTCCGCGGAGGTTCGACTACAGTGGTTCTCGGTGGTCAGCACGGCCTCAGACATTGTTTGGATTGGTAGTGCTTCTAGATGGGAAGCGTCGGCGGCCATTTTGTGCAGAGAGGCGGCCATTTTGTGCAGAGAGGCGGCCATTTCGGGTTGAGCGTCGCTGGTTGCACTAGCCGCGTAAGCTGCTACCTGTACCTCCAGCTCTGGCCTATGGTGGTGGTCTTCAGTAGGACCAGAGTGCCGAGAGGGGGCCATTTTGTGATCAGAGGCGGCCATTTTGGGCCGAGCATTACTAGTTGCATTAGCCACGTAAGCCGCTACCTGTAAATCCAGCTCTGGTCTATGGTGGTCTTCAGCAGAACCCAAGCGCCAGTCTCTGTAAGGCGCTAACGGTCGAAAATCCTCTTCCTCCGACTTCTTTGACGCCAACTCTACCTCGCACACCTCGTCCGTTAACGTTTCCGTTCCTGGCGAGAGGGTCGTGGGTATCTCGCGTCGGAGCACGGGGGCGAGGACCGGGTGACTGCCCGGCAAATCCGGTAAGGTTAGAGCACCACCGTGTCGGCCAGTCGAGGACGACGACGACGACCGCTGACCTTTGATCTCGGCGTGACCTCCGCTGACGGCGAGTGTGAGGGAGGGCATCTCCTGGGTGAGAACGGGCGGCAGAGGCGGGTAGAACCTCGTCTCTCCAGACAGTTCTGGAGTGAGGAAGGGCATGTCGACCCCGTTGTTCCTCTGGAGGAGAGGAGGGCAACGGTCTCGTAAACTACACATAGGAAGAAGGGAAGGGTTTTGTATGGGGACGTGGTTGTGTGTAGTACACATAGGGAGAGAGGAACGGTTTTCAACGGGAGTGCGGTTTTTTTCACTACACCTGAACAAGTTAGCTGGACCAGAACCAGAACCAGAAATAACACGTCCTCTGGACCCGGAGTCAGTATTCGTGTCAATGTCATTGTAAAGTGCTGGCGTTTTGCTTTCAGAGGTGTGACTGCTGTGTGTAGTAGTAGTAGTAGTAGTAGTAGTAGTAGTATTAACCGCAGTACCTTGACACGTATCCACTTTATACTGAGTGCCGGGGGCTAGGGTTGAGGTTAGGTTTAAAGACGACTTCTCTACGCAAGAGGAACTGGACTGAAAAGCTCCAGGGCCACAGGCCGAGTCCGTACACCCCTGAGCCCCAGTCGGGTGCACCGTTCTGGGGGAAGGTAACCTGGTCCGTAAGGGGTCTGGAGAGGGGTGGACATCCACAGAGCAGTCCTCGGGGACCTGTCCCAGTGGAGTCGATTCTATACATACTGACTTAAACGGTCCTCCGGGATTTCTCTTCTTTCTGATCGGGTAGGTGTTGGGGCAGCCTCGGACGTCTGATGGGGTCCTTTAATGACCTCTGCGAACTCTGGCCCTGAGGGGTTCTGTGGGGGGTTAGTGGGATGCAGATGGGGTGAGGGGTGAGTCCCCGCCCCTGTCCCTTGTTCTGTGGTGTCCACTGAGACAGGGGTCAGCGAGGGAGAAGGGCGAGAAGAGAAGTCGGAAGAGGGTGAGGGGAAAGACAAGGGGCGCAGAGGTTCAGGAGGACAGGGGAAGGCCAACCGGTCACTCTCCACTTCCATTCTGTTGACTTTCACCACACACATCTGCCGACAAGGACCTGTGGAACAGAGACACAACAGAAAATCCACTCTCAGATAACAAAAAAAAAACCTTTGAGATGGTCAAAAAACAACAACATTTGAATGATAAAATATTAGTCTACATGGACTCGAATCCAGAAGATATAACAGAAGAGAGGCTTGGGTCCGTTTGGATCTCTAACCCATAGAATTAGGTATTATAAATTCTAGAATGGACATGAACCTGCTTATGATGGGTTACCCATAGAATTAGGTATTATAAATTCTAGAATGGGCATGAACATTCTTATGATGGGTTACCCATAGAATTAGGAATTACAATTCTAGAATGAACCTTCTTATGATGAGTTACCCATAGAATTAGGAATTACAATTCTAGAATGGACATGAACTGATTTAGACTGATTTAGACAAATGGTTCCCATTCATTTTTTTTGGACAATATTTTAGGTTGACAATAATTCTATTGCACAATTTCTGATATATCACACACCTTAGTTTTATTTTAAGTATCAGAATTATGCCTCTACTGCCATTCATTCCAATTAGACTGGTTTGGATTTCTCCCTGACCAATATGGTTGACATTTTCACCCCATTCTGGAACGTCGAAGGTTCATGACATAGCCCCTCTAGTCATTTAATAGGATCTCTTACCATGGATCAATAAATCATTCAAAATCACATCAACTAATCTCTTACCAGGGAGCCGGAGTGTATTCTCAGTCTGATCCTCTCCTTCCTCCTCATCGTCCTCATCCTCCCCAGCCCTGCAGCCTCTCCGGACCTTAGGACCCAGGGTGCCTCCGAGGCCCCTCCTCCTTCCCAGGACAGAGCACCCTTCCAAGGCGACAGGCTCCTCGCTGGTCCTCAGGCGCTTGGATCTGGTCCGTGGGTGTGAGAGGCTGCTGTAAAGGGGGATACATTTAGCATCTCTTTGACATGCCACTTATTCAGAACAATTAAAAATATAAATATATATATATTTGGATGGGGATGGAGGGGTGTGGGAGGAGGAGGGAGGAGTTTGGATGGGGATGGAGGGGTGTGGGAGGAGTTTGGAAGTATACACAGTGCCTTGCGAAAGTAATCGGCCCCCTTGAACTTTGCGACCTTTTGCCACATTTCAGGCTTCAAACAAAGATATAAAACTGTATTTTTTTGTGAAGAATCAACAACAAGTGGGACACAATCATGAAGTGGAACGACATTTATTGGATATTTCAAACTTTTTTAACAAATCAAAAACTGAAAAATTGGGCGTGCAAAATTATTCAGCCCCCTTAAGTTAATACTTTGTAGCGCCACCTTTTGCTGAGATTACAGCTGTAAGTCGCTTGGGGTATGTCTCTATCAGTTTTGCACATCGAGAGACTGAAATTTTTTCCCATTCCTCCTTGCAAAACAGCTCGAGCTCAGTGAGGTTGGATGGAGAGCATTTGTGAACAGCAGTTTTCAGTTCTTTCCACAGATTCTCGATTGGATTCAGGTCTGGACTTTGACTTGGCCATTCTAACACCTGGATATGTTTATTTTTGAACCATTCCATTGTAGATTTTGCTTTATGTTTTGGATCATTGTCTTGTTGGAAGACAAATCTCCGTCCCAGTCTCAGGTCTTTTGCAGACTCCATCAGGTTTTCTTCCAGAATGGTCCTGTATTTGGCTCCATCCATCTTCCCATCAATTTGAACCATCTTCCCTGTCCCTGCTGAAGAAAAGCAGGCCCAAACCATGATGCTGCCACCACCATGTTTGACAGTGGGGATGGTGTGTTCAGGGTGATGAGCTGTGTTGCTTTTACGCCAAACATAACGTTTTGCATTGTTGCCAAAAAGTTCAATTTTGGTTTCATCTGACCAGAGCACCTTCTTCCACATGTTTGGTGTGTCTCCCAGGTGGCTTGTGGCAAACTTTAAACGACACTTTTTATGGATATCTTTAAGAAATGGCTTTCTTCTTGCCACTCTTCCATAAAGGCCAGATTTGTGCAATATACGACTGATTGTTGTCCTATGGACAGAGTCTCCCACCTCAGCTGTAGATCTCTGCAGTTCATCCAGAGTGATCATGGGCCTCTTGGCTGCATCTCTGATCAGTCTTCTCCTTGTATGAGCTGAAAGTTTAGAGGGACGGCCAGGTCTTGGTAGATTTGCAGTGGTCTGATACTCCTTCCATTTCAATATTATCGCTTGCACAGTGCTCCTTGGGATGTTTAAAGCTTGGGAAATCTTTTTATATCCAAATCCGGCTTTAAACTTCTTCACAACAGTATCTCGGACCTGCCTGGTGTGTTCCTTGTTCTTCATGATGCTCTCTGCGCTTTTAACGGACCTCTGAGACTATCACAGTGCAGGTGCATTTATACGGAGACTTGATTACACACAGGTGGATTGTATTTATCATCAATAGTCATTTAGGTCAACATTGGATCATTCAGAGATCCTCACTGAACTTCTGGAGAGAGTTTGCTGCACTGAAAGTAAAGGGGCTGAATAATTTTGCATGCCCAATTTTTCAGTTTTTGATTTGTTAAAAAAGTTTGAAATATCCAATAAATGTCGTTCCACTTCATGATTGTGTCCCACTTGTTGTTGATTCTTCACAAAAAAAATACAGTTTTATATCTTTATGTTTGAAGCCTGAAATGTGGCAAAAGGTCGCAAAGTTCAAGGGGGCCGAATACTTTCGCAAGGCACTGTATATATATATATTCAATGCATGTTCACACACACTTCCAAACTCCTCCCTCCTCCCACACCCCTCCCTCCCTCCATCCTCCCTCCTCCCACACCCCTCCATCCCCATCCAAACTCCTCCTCCTCCTCCCACACCCCTCCATCCCGATCCAAACTCCTCCCTCCTCCTCCCACACCCCTCCATCCCCATCCAAACTCCTCCCTCCTCCTCCCACACCCTCCATCCCCGATCCAAACTCCTCCCTCCTCCCCACCCCTCCCTCCATCCTCCCTCCTCCCTCCATCCCATCCAAACTCCTCCCTCCTCCTCCCACACCCCTCCATCCCCATCCAAACTCCTCCCTCCTCCTCCCACACCCCCATCCCCATCCCTCCTCCTCCTCCCTCCTCCTCCATCCCCATCCAAACTCCTCCCTCATCCCACCCCTCCATCCATCCTCCTCCTCCCTCCTCCTCCCTCCCCCTCCTCCTCTCCTCCCTCCCTCCCCATCCTCCTCCCATCCCCTCCCCCCCCCCTCCTCCCTCCCCCCCCCATCCCCCTCCTCCTCCCCTCCCCCTCCTCCTCCCCACCCCCCATCCCCCCCTCCTCCCACAACCCCCCATCCCCCTCCTCCTCCCACCTCCTCCCCCCCATCTCCCCCCCCCCTCCTCCTCCCACACCCCCATCCCCATCCCCCTCCTCCCCACACCCCCATCCCCCCCCATCCCACCCCCCATCCCCCTCCTCCTCACACACCCCCATCCCCCCCTCCTCCTCCACACCCCCCATCCCCCTCCTCCTCCCACACCCCCCATCCCCCTCCTCCTCCCACACACCCCACCATCCCCATACCTGTTCACTGGGGTCTTGACCCGGCTGCGCTGAAGCCAGTTCTGCAGTTCTGGGGTGGTGGCGGGCGTGGCTCGGGTGTGGTCCAGAGGACAGCAGTCTTTCCCAAGCTTCCACACAGCATAGCGGTCCGGTTGGAACCACTTCACAAAGGGATCCATGCTGATCTTCACCATGTCTTTACTGCATGTACACTAGGCAGGAGGGGAGAAGGGAGTTAGCATACTATTTAGTGTGGAACCTCTCTACAAAAGGAGGCTAGAGAGGTAGGGAGGAGGGTTAGGAACCAGACTAGCATACTATTTAGTGTGTCTAGGGGGGAAGTAGAATCTCTAGCTTGTTAGCTGTGTGTCCAGGGGAAGTAGAATCTCTAGCTTGTTAGCTGTGTGTGTCTAGGGGAAGTAGAATCTCTAGCTTGTTAGCTGTGTGTGTCTAGGGGAAGTAGAATCTCTAGCTTGTTAGCTGTGTGTCCAGGGGAAGTAGAATCTCTAGCTTGTTAGCTGTGTGTCCAGGGGAAGTAGAATCTCTAGCTTGTTAGCTGTGTGTCCAGGGGAAGTAGAATCTCTAGCTTGTTAGCTGTGTGTCCAGAGGAAGTAGAATCTCTAGCTTGTTAGCTGTGTGACCCAGGGGAAGTAGAATCTCCTCCCCCAGAGCTTGCCTCCCCCCAGAGGTACTGCCTCCCCCCAGAGGTACTGCCTCCCCCCCGAGGTACTGCTCTCCCCCAGAGGTACTTGCCTCCCCCAGAGGTACTGACCATAGTTCTGGAGGGGTCCCTGGTTCCACGTGGAACAACAGAAATAGTTCAGAGTAAACAGCGTGCCGTTTTCTTCATCTTACCTGAGTGGCCACCTTGTTAGTGTGTCGGACACTGGGAAGTAGAATCTCGGCACTGAAGCTTGAAGCCAGCGTGGTAACCATGTGTGTAGGGGAAGGTAATCATAAACTCTCCTGCCTCCTGGGTGAGCTTCGCCTGCCTCCTGGGTGATCTGGAGAGAGGGGGGGAGGAGGGAGTTATTGAGGACAAAACCACTGGCAAATTTCCTCTATCAATTTGTCCCCATTGAGATCCCTTGACAGAAAAGAGAATCTCCCACACTGCTGTTGGCAGGATCACTTGTGTTAATCTAGTTAACGTATCAGCCTCACAGCCTCTACCAGATATACACAACCTCTCTCCTAATGACGACCAGGTGCAGACAGTATCTCAGGATAGTTAACGTATCAGTCTCACATATACACAACCTCTCTCCTAATGACGACCAGGTCCAGACAGTATCTCAGGATAGTTAACGTATCCTAATGGACCAGGTTAGGTTAGGCATCTCAGGATAGTTAGCATCAGCCTCACAGTACCAGATATACACAACCTCTCTCCTAATGGACCAGGTCCAGACAGTATCTCAGATAGTTAGTATCCTAATGATGACCAGGTTAGGGTTAGGTATCTCAGGATAGCCTCCTAATGACGACCAGGTTAGGGTTAGGTATCTCAGGACTCCTAATGACGACCAGGTTAGGGTTAGGTATCTCTCCCGTATCCTAATGACAACCAGGTTAGGGTTAGGTATCTCAGGATAGTTAACCCCGACCAGGTTAGGGTTAGGTATCTCAGGATAGTTAACGTATCCCCCCCAGGTTAGGTATCTCAGGATAGTTAACCCCGACCAGGAGGGGTACTAGTTAACGCATCAGCCTCACAGCCTCCCAGAGGTACAACCTCTCTCCTAATGAGGCCTCCCCACCCAGAGTTTCCTACTGACCCCCCCAGGATAGTTAACGCATCAGCCTCACAGCCCCCAGATATACACAACCTCTCTCCTAATAACGACCAGGTGCAGACAGTATCTCAGGATAGTTAACGTATCAGTCTCCATATACACAACCTCTCTAATAATGAGACCAGGTCCAGACAGTATCTAGTTAACGTATCCCTAATGATGACCCAGACAGTATCTCAGGATAGTTAACGTATCCTAATGATGACCAGGTTAGGGTTAGGTATCTCAGGATAGTTAACGTATCCTAATGATGACCAGGTTAGGGTTAGGTATCTCAGGATAGTTAACGTATCCTAATGACGACCAGGTTAGGGTTAGGTATCCATCGTATCCACTGGACCAGGTTAGGGTTAGGTATCTCAGGATAGTTAACGTATCCTGACGACCAGGTCCAGACAGTATCTCAGGATAGTTAACCCCCAGTCCAAACAGTATCTCAGGTAGTTAACGTATCCTAATGGAAGGTTAGGTAGGTACTCAGGATAAACTATCCTGCCTCCTGGGTTAGGTATCTAGTTAACGATGATGAGGTTAGGTATCTCAGGAGTTAACGTATCCTAAGGACCAGGTTAGGGTTAGGTATCTCAGGATAAACGCCTATCCTAATGATCGACCAGGTTAGGGTTAGGTACCTCAGGATAGTTAACGTATCCTAATGACGACCAGGTTAGGGTTAGGTACCTCAGGATAGTTAACGTATCCTAATGACGACCAGGTTAGGGTTAGGTATCTCAGGATAGTTGATCCATGAACCAGGTTAGGAATCTCAGGATGTTAACGTATCCATGACGACCAGGTTAGGTTAATCAGGATAGTTAAATCAGCCTCACAGCCTCTACCAGATATACACAACCTCTCTCCTAATGACGACCAGGTCAGGACAGTATCTCAGGATAGTTAACGTATCCTAATAGGTCCAGACAGTATCTCAGGATAGTTAACATCCTAATGACACCAGGTTAGGGTTAGGTACCTCAGGATAGTTAACGTATCCTAAATGACCAGGTTAGGGTTAGGTACCCAGGATAGTTAACGTATCCAGACCAGGGTTAGGTATCTCAGGATAGTTAACGCATCAGCCTCACAGCCTCTACCAGATATACACAACCTCTCTCCTAATGACGACCAGGTCCAGACAGTATCTCAGGATAGTTAACGTTTCCTAATGACGACCAGGTTAGGGTTAGGTATCTCAGGATAGTTAACGATCAGCCTCACAGCCTCTACCAGATATACACAACCTCTCTCCTAATGATGACCAGGTCCAGACAGTATCTCAGGATAGTTAACGTATCCTAATGACGACCAGGTCCAGACAGTATCTCAGGCTAGTTAACGTATCCTAATGATGACCAGGTTAGGGTTAGGTATCTCAGGATAGTTAACGTATCCTAATGATGACCAGGTTAGGGTTAGGTATCTCAGGATAGTTAACGTATCCTAATGATGACCAGGTTAGGGTTAGGTATCTCAGGATAGTTAACGTATCCTAATGACGACCAGGTCCAGACAGTATCTCAGGATAGTTAACGTATCCTAATGACGACCAGGTTAGGTATCTCAGGATAGTTAACGTATCCTAATGACGACCAGGTTAGGGATCTCAGGATAGTTAACGTATCCTAATGACGACCAGGTTAGGGATCTCAGGATAGTTAACGCATCAGCCTCACAGCCTCTACCAGATATACACAACCTCTCTCCTAATGACGACCAGGTCCAGACAGTATCTCAGGATAGTTAACGTTTCCTAATGACGACCAGGTTAGGGTTAGGTATCTCAGGATAGTTAACGCATCAGCCTCACAGCCTCTACCAGATATACACAACCTCTCTCCTAATGACGACCAGGTGCAGACAGTATCTCAGGATAGTTAACGTATCAGTCTCACATATACACAACCTCTCTCCTAATGACGACCAGGTCCAGACAGTATCTCAGGATAGTTAACGTATCCTAATGACGACCAGGTCCAGACAGTATCTCAGGATAGTTAACGTATCCTAATGACGACCAGGTCCAGACAGTATCTCAGGAACACAACCTCTCTCCTAATGATGACCAGGTCCAGACAGTATCTCAGGATAGTTAACGTATCCTAATGACGACCAGGTTTAGGTATCTCAGGATAGTTAACGTATCCTAATGACGACCAGGTTAGGGTTAGGTATCTCAGGATAGTTAAATGACGACCAGGTTAGGGTTAGGTATCTCAGGATAGTTAACGATCCTATTGACGACCAGACAGTATCTCAGGATAGGTATCCTAAAGTATCTCAATCAACTAACGTATCCTAATGATGAGGTTAGGGTTAGGTATCTCAGGATAGTTAACGTATCCTAATGACGACCAGGTTAGGGTTAGGTATCTCAGGATAGTTAACGTATCCTAATGACGACCAGGTTAGGGTTAGGTATCTCAGGATAGTTAACGTATCCTAATGACGACCAGGTTAGGGTTAGGTATCTCAGGATAGTTAACGCATCAGCCTCACAGCCTCTACCAGATATACACAACCTCTCTCCTAATGACGACCAGGTTAGGGTTAGGTATCTCAGGATAGTTAACGTATCCTAATGTGACCAGTATCTCAGGATAGTTAACGTATCCTAATGATGACCAGGTTAGGGTTAGGCCAGGATGAAAGGCTTTCCTAATGAACCAGGTTAGGGTTAGTATCTCAGGGTTTTAAACCAGGTTAGGGTTAGGTATCTCAGGATAGTTAACGTATCCTAATGACGACCAGGTTAGGGTTAGGTATCTCAGGATAGTTAACGTATCCTAATGACGACCAGGTTAGGGTTAGGTATCTCAGGATAGTTAACGTATCCTAATGACGACCAGGTTAGGGTTAGGCATCTCAGGATAGTTAACGTATCCTAATGACGACCAGGTTAGGGTTAGGTATCTCAGGATAGTTAACGTATTCTAATGACGACCAGGTTAGGGTTAGGTATCTCAGCAGTAAACTGTAAGACTATTTACAACCAGTCAATACATAAAGACAATCAACTAAAGTGAAGAGCTGTTGTAATGTTGGTACAGATGACTAGAAGGCAGGTTGGTGATAGTGTAGAAGTGTGTTCTAACACTATGTTGTAGCAACAGTTGAGATGAAAGGCTTTTAAAAAGTGACAGTTGAGATGAAAGGCTTTTAAAAAGTGACAGTTGAGATGAAAGGCTTTTAAAAAGTGACAGTTGAGATGAAAGGCTTTTAAAAAGTGACAGCTGAGATGAAAGGGTTTTAAAAAGTGACAGTTGAGATGAAAGGCTTTTAAAAAGTGACAGTTGAGATGAAAGGCTTTTAAAAAGTGACAGTTGAGATGAAAGGCTTTTAAAAAGTGACAGTTGAGATGAAAGGCTTTTAAAAAGTGACAGTTGAGATGAAAGGGTTTTAAAAAGTGACAGTTGAGATGAAAGGGTTTTAAAAAGTGACAGTTGAGATGAAAGGCTTTTAAAAAGTGACAGTTGAGATGAAAGGCTTTTAAAAAGTGACAGTTGAGATGAAAGGCAGTTTTTAAAAAGTGACAGTTGAGATGAAAGGGTTTTCAGGAAAAGATGACAGTTGAGATGAAAGGCTTTTAAAAAGTGACAGTTGAGATGAAAGGCTTTTAAAAAGTGACAGTTGAGATGAAAGGCTTTTAAAAAGTGACAGTTGAGATGAAAGGGTTTTAAAAAGTGACAGTTGAGATGAAAGGCTTCTAAAAAGTGACAGTTGAGATGAAAGGCTTTTAAAAAGTGACAGTTGAGATGAAAGGGTTTTAAAAAGTGACAGTTGAGATGAAAGGGTTTTAAAAAGTGACAGCTGAGATGAAAGGCTTTTAAAAAGTGACAGTTGAGATGAAAGGCTTTTAAAAAGTGACAGTTAAAACAGTCAGTTTGTCTCACCTTGTCGAAGGGGATGCTGTACTTCTTCAGGATAGAAGGGGAGATCAGGGTCATCTTGTGACGGAGAAAAGCCTCACATCCTTTAAACCCGTTGGGGAAGAAACCTGGAACACACACACACACACACACACACACACACACACAATGTGGAGAGACCGTTAGATAGATTGACAGAGTCAACACAGTGCTTTTGGGTACAAGAATTTAGATCTATCCTCCTAAGACCGCGTTTAGACAGGCAGCCCAATTATTGTCAAAAGACCAGAATTGGGCTGCCTGTCTAAACACTGCCTAAGTGTTCTACTTTTTGTTAACTTAATATTTCATCTAGTTAAACTAAGATTACCTGTAGCCAGTCTCTCCAGTCTCTTCCCATGCTCAGGGGGGATGGCATACCTGTAGACAGAGACAATGTGTCTGTTAATATAGACAATGTGTCTAATGTTACTATACCTGTAGACAGAGACAATGTGTCTGTTAATATAGACAATGTGTCTAATGTTACTATACCTGTAGATAGAGACAATGTTTGTCAGGTTAATACAGAAGGTGAATAGTAAACTAGTGTTTGGGTAGGTGTTATGTATGAGACAAACTGTTTAGATGTGTCATCCTCTACACTGACAATACTGGCCCCTAGTGGTGAGCCTTGGAATTCTACCTATTCTAAAATTCCTGACATGGAACTCTGTAGAACTCTGTAGAACTCTGTAGAACTCTGTAGAACTCTGTAGAACTCTGTAGAACTCTGTAGAACTCTGTAGAACTCTGTAGAACTCTGTAGAACTCTGTAGAACTCTGTAGAACTCTGTAGAACTCTGTAGAACTCTGTAGAACTCCCTCGGGGTTCTTAGGCATTCCATTTCACCCACACCTCTTCTCCCCCATCAGAAGCCCCATATTAAACTATCAGTCTGAGGTAAGGGTGTGTGTATGTGTGTGTAAGGGGAGAGGGAGGACTGCCCCAGGAATGGGAGAGGTGAGGGGTGAGGGGTTGAGAGAAGAGCTTCTTGGTGGTCCTCCCCTCCAGGGAAATGTGTCTAAATGGGGAGAGGTGAGAACCATGTGTATGTTGCAGGGCTTCCTGCTCTAATGAACAGCAGTATACCTCCAGGGGAAGAGAGAGATGGGGAGACTGAGGGAGGGAGAGAGGGGGAGGGAGGGAGGGAGAGAGGGAGATGGAAAGGGAGAGGGGGAGGTGGAAAGAGGGAGAGAGGGAGGTGGAAAAGGGAGGTGGAAAGAGGGAGACTTCATTCCCCTCTCCCTTCCTACCCATCTCTCCCTCTAACCCTGCCTCTCAGTTTGCCTGAGACACACCATGCTAGTAAATAACAGTATCCCCCTACCAGGACTTGGGCTCTCCAAAGTGCAGGTAGTTGATGCTATAAAGGTCCATGTCTTCAGTGTGCCAGGAGAAGCTGGTCTTCCACATGCCGAAGTACAGGTAGGGTGTGTTCACCCCCTGGATAGAAACACCACAGTCCTCTTCAATCACATCCAGGATGGAGTTGAGGTGGCCGATGTTCCACTCCTCTATACCCTACAGGAGAGAGAGAGGAGAGAATTAGATGAAAGACAGAAGGGAGATAGGAGGAGGGGGGAGAGGAGGAGAGGGGGGTAGAGAGGAGAGAGAGAGGAGAGGGGGAGAGGAGGAGAGGGGGTAGAGAGAGAGAGAGGAGGGAGAGGAGGAGAGGGGGTAGAGAGGAGAGAGAGGAGGAGAGGGGGAGAGAGGGAATTAGATGAGAGAAGGGAGAGAGGAGGAGAGGGGGAGAGGAGGAGAGGGGGGTAGAGAGGAGAGAGAGGAAGAGAGGGGGGAGAGAGGGAATTAGATGAGAGAAGGGAGAGGAGAGGGTGGGAGAGAGGAGGAGAGGGGAGGAATTAGATGAGACAGAAGGGAGACAGGAGGCGAGAGGAGGAGAGAGAATTAGATGAGACAGAAGGGAGAGAAACAACAAGATAGAGTTGAGGTGTCAGATATTCCACTCCTCTATACTTCACCCTGCACCAGGACAGAGGAGAGGTGGGGATGACTAGAGAGGAATATACAGGGAGTGAAATGACAGTGATCCTGATGATCAGTGATGAGTGACAGAGAGAGGAGAGAGAGACTGATATTCTATGAGTCCTGAGACATCTACCTCGTCATAGAGGCTCCCGGGGACGTCAGCTCCATATATGGGAGATACGAAGGTCAGGTTCTTCCAGTACTTCCTCTCCAGGTCCTCATAGTTCAGGTAGCGGGGAGTACAATATCTGGAGAGGTAGAAGATCTATGTTATAACTACTAAATATAACACATAGTTCAGGTAGCGGGGAGTACAATATCTGGAGAGGTAGAAGATCTATGTTATAACTACTAAATATAACACATAGTTCAGGTAGAGGGAGTAGAGTATCTGGAGAGGTAGAAGATCTATGTTATAACTACTAAATATAACACATAGTTCAGGTAGAGGGAGTACAGTATCTGGAGAGGTAGAAGATCTATGTTATAACTACTAAATATAACACATAGTTCAGGTAGAGGGAGTACAGTATCTGGAGAGGTAGAAGATCTATGTTATAACTACTAAATATAACACATAGTTCAGGTAGAGGGAGTAGAGTATCTGGAGTGTAGAAGATCTATGTTATTATAAATATAACACATAGTTCAGGTTGTCACTGGAGAGGTAGAAGATCTATGTTATAACTACTAAATATAACACATAGTTCAGGTGTGTGTGTGTGTGTGTGTGTGTGTGTGTAGTTACTGACTTGTCACTGTTACTGACTCTGTCACTGTTGGTGTGTGTGTGTCTGAACTGTCACTGTTAACGCGTCTGTTTCTTCTGTGTGTGTGTGTGTGTAGTTACTGACTTGTCACTGTTGGCGAGGCGTCTGAACTCCTTAACGCTGAGCGGTTTCTTCTGGATGTTGAACTGAGTGAACAGGCCTGACTGGCCAGCAACCATCTGCTGGATAGGAGCGTGGATCACCAGGTCATCAATATCATCATAGCTACACCGAGGACGCCAGCCCTTAGGAGGAATCACCTGGAGACAGGTAGAGGAGAGGGGGGGTTATCACCTAGAGACAGGTAGATGAGAGAGGGGGGGTTATCACCTGGAGACAGGTGGAGACAGGTAGAGGAGAGAGAAGAGGAGGGGTTATCACCTGGAGACAGGTAGAGGAGAGAGAGGAGGGGGTTATCACCTGGAGACAGGTAGAGGAGAGAGAGGAGGGGGTTATCACCCGGAGACAGGTAGAGGAGAGAGAGAGGGGGGGTTATCACCCGGAGACAGGTAGAGGAGAGAGAGGGGGGGGTTATCACCCGGAGACAGGTAGAGGAGAGAGAGGAGGGGGGGTTATCACCCGGAGACAGGTAGAGGAGAGAGAGGAGGGGGGGTTATCACCTGGAGACAGGTAGAGGGTAATAATCCCCAATTTACACTCAGACAAGCACACACACACACACACACATAGGTTGTTCTCTCATCTTTCCTGAACATACACACACCAAACACACTCCCAGTCCTACTCTCAGGCACACCCCCCCACCTTGGCGAGGCCAGCACGGTGCGCCCCCTGGGCCTCCATGTGGGCCAGGTACCGGTTGAAGTCTCTGAACTCCTCCACGGTGGGCCTGAAGGTCATGATCTTGCAGGAGGGGTTAACGGGGCCGTAGACCTCCGCCCCTGCCATCCTGCCTGCTCACACAGAGGAAGCCTGGACAGAGAAACAGTTACTCCTCATTAGAATCTCATGACAGTAATACGTTCTGTTAACTAAGGGGGAAGCCTGGACAGAGAAACAGTTACTCCTCATTAGAATGTCATGACAGTAATACGTTCTGTTAACTAAGGGGGAAGCCTTGACAGAGAAACAGTTACTCCTCATTAGAATCAGGGCAGGAGGGGGTTATCAGGGCAGGAGGGGGTTAACAGGGCAGGAGGGGGTTAACAGGGCAGGAGGGGGTTAACAGGGCAGGAGGGGGTTAACAGGGCAGGAGGGGGTTAACAGGGCCGTAGACCCCCTGCCATCCTGCCTCCACCAATTAAACCCAGACAGAGAAAAGAGTATAATATAAATTGGGTGGTTCGAGCCCTGAATGCTGATTGGCTGACGGCCGTGGTATAATCAGACCGTATACCATGGGTATGACAAAAACAGTTATTTTTACTGCTCTAATTACATTGGTAAACCATTTATAATAGCAATAATGCCAATTTACCACGGCTAAAGGCTGTATCCTGGCGCTCCGCGTTGCGCGTTAGAACAACCCCTAGCCGTGGTATATTGGCCATATACCACACCGCCTCTGGCCTTACTGCTTAAATGGAACACAGGCTTGGGCCATAGGCTGTCTGACTAGACTGATAAAACCTAGAGATACATACCGTAGAGACACTAGATCCCAGCTAGTCTACATTCCGTAGAGACACGAGATCCCAGCTAGTCTACATACCGTAGAGACACGAGATCCCAGCTAGTCTACATACCGTAGAGACACTAGATCCCAGCTAGTCTACATACCGTAGAGACACTAGATCCCAGCTAGTCTACATACCGTAGAGACACTAGATCCCAGCTAGTCTACATACCGTAGAGACACTAGATCCCAGCTAGTCTACATACCGTAGAGACACTAGATCCCAGCTAGTCTACATACCGTAGAGACACTAGATCCCAGCTAGTCTACATACCGTAGAGACACTAGATCCCAGCTAGTCTACATACCGTAGAGACACTAGATCCCAGCTAGTCTACATACCGTAGAGACACTAGATCCCAGCTAGTCTACATAGAGACCTAGATCCCAGAGACAGACACTAGATCCCAGCTAGTCTACATAGAGACACTAGATCCCCGTAGAGACACTAGATCCCAGCTAGTCTACATACCGTAGAGACACTAGATCCCAGCTAGTCTACATACCGTAGAGACACTAGATCCCAGCTAGTCTACATACCGTAGAGACACTAGATCCCAGCTAGTCTACATACCGTAGAGACACTAGATCCCAGCTAGTCTACATACCGTAGAGACACTAGATCCCAGCTAGTCTACATACCGTAGAGACACTAGATCCCAGCTAGTCTACATACCTAGATCCCAGCTAGTCTACATACCGTAGAGACACTAGATCCCAGCTAGTCTACATACCGTAGAGACACGAGATCCCAGCTAGTCTACATACCTAGATCCCAGCTAGTCTACATACCGTAGAGACACTAGATCCCAGCTAGTCTACATACCGTAGAGACACTAGATCCCAGCTAGTCTACATAGAGACACTAGATCCCAGCTAGACATACCGTAGAGACACGAGATCCCAGCTAGTCTACATACCGTAGAGACACTAGATCCCAGCTAGTCTACATACCGTAGAGACACGAGATCCCAGCTAGTCTACATACCGTAGAGACACTAGATCCCAGCTAGTCTACATACCGTAGAGACACTAGATCCCAGCTAGTCTACATACCGTAGAGACACTAGATCCCAGCTAGTCTACATACCGTAGAGACACTAGATCCCAGCTAGTCTACATACCGTAGAGACACTAGATCCCAGCTAGTCTACATACCGTAGAGACACTAGATCCCAGACACTAGATCCCAGCTAGTCTACATACCGTAGAGACACTAGATCCCAGCTAGTCTACATACCGTAGAGACACTAGATCCCAGCTAGTCTACATACCGTAGAGACACTAGATCCCAGCTAGTCTACATACCGTAGAGACACGAGATCCCAGCTAGTCTACATACCGTAGAGACAGAGATCCCAGCTAGTCTACATACCGTAGAGACACTAGATCCCAGCTAGTCTACATACCGTAGAGACACTAGATCCCAGCTAGTCTACATACCGTAGAGACACTAGATCCCAGCAGTCTAGTCTAGAGACACATCCCAGCTAGTCTACATACCGTAGAGACACGAGATCCCAGCTAGTCTACATACCGTAGAGACACGAGATCCCAGCTAGTCTACATACCGTAGAGACACGAGATCCCAGCTAGTCTACATACCGTAGAGACACTAGATCCCAGCTAGTCTACATACCGTAGAGACACTAGATCCCAGCTAGTCTACATACCGTAGAGACACTAGATCCCAGCTAGTCTACATACCGTAGAGACACTAGATCCCAGCTAGTCTACATACCGTAGAGACACTAGATCCCAGCTAGTCTACATACCGTAGAGACACTAGATCCCAGCTAGTCTACATACCGTAGAGACACTAGATCCCAGCTAGTCTACATACCGTAGAGACACTAGATCCCAGCTAGTCTACATACCGTAGAGACACTAGATCCCAGCTAGTCTACATACCGTAGAGACACTAGATCCCAGCTAGTCTACATACCGTAGAGACACTAGATCCCAGCTAGTCTACATACCGTAGAGACACTAGATCCCAGCTAGTCTACATACCGTAGAGACACTAGATCCCAGCTAGTCTACATACCGTAGAGACACTAGATCCCAGCTAGTCTACATACCGTAGAGACACTAGATCCCAGCTAGTCTACATACCGTAGAGACACTAGATCCCAGCTAGTCTACATACCGTAGAGACACTAGATCCCAGCTAGTCTACATACCGTAGAGACACTAGATCCCAGCTAGTCTACATACCGTAGAGACACTAGATCCCAGTCTACTAGTCTAGTCTACATAGAGACACTAGATCCCAGCTAGTCTACATACCGTAGAGACACGAGATCCCAGCTAGTCTACATCCCAGCTAGTCGTAGAGACACGAGATCCCAGCTAGTCTACATACCGTAGAGACACGAGATCCCAGCTAGTCTACATACCGTAGAGACATTAGATCCCAGCTAGTCTACATACCGTAGAGACACTAGATCCCAGCTAGTCTACATACCGTAGAGACACTAGATCCCAGCTAGTCTACATACCGTAGAGACACTAGATCCCAGCTAGTCTACATACCCGACACTAGATCCCAGCTAGTCTACATACCGAGACACTAGATCCCAGCTAGTCTTCCGTAGAGACACAGATCCCAGCTAGTCTACATACCGTAGAGACACTAGATCCCAGCTAGTCTACATCCCAGCTGAGACACGAGATCCCAGCTAGTCTACATACCGTAGAGACACTAGATCCCAGCTAGTCTACATACCGTAGAGACACTAGATCCCAGCTAGTCTACATACCGTAGAGACACTAGATCCCAGCTAGTCTACATACCATAGACACTAGATCCCAGCTAGTCTACATACCGTAGAGACACTAGATCCCAGCTAGTCTACATACCGTAGAGACACTAGATCCCCAGCTAGAGTCCCAGCTAGTCTACATACCGTAGAGACACTAGATCCCAGCTAGTCTACATACCGTAGAGACACAGAGATCCCAGCTAGTCTACATACCGTAGAGACACTAGATCCCAGCTAGTCTACATACCGTAGAGACACTAGATCCCAGCTAGTCTACATACCGTATTCTTACACTAGATCCCAGCTAGTCTACATACCGTAGAGACACTAGATCCCAGCTAGTCTACATACCGTAGAGACACTAGATCCCAGCTAGTCTAAACCGTAGAACACAGATCCCAGCTAGTCTACATACCGTAGAGAGATCCCAGCTAGATCCCAGCTAGTCTACATACCGACACTAGATCCCAGCTAGTCTACATACACACTAGATCCCAGCTAGTCTACATACCAGAGACACTAGATCCCAGCTAGTCTACATACCGTAGAGACACTAGATCCCAGCTAGTCTACATACCGTAGAGACACTAGATCCCAGCTAGTCTACATACCGTAGAGACACTAGATCCCAGCTAGTCTACATACCGTAGAGACACTAGATCCCAGCTAGTCTACATACCGTAGAGACACTAGATCCCAGTCTACATAGTCTACACTAGATCCCAGCTAGTCTACATACCGTAGACACTAGATCCCAGCTAGTCTACATACCGTAGAGACACTAGATCCAGCTAGTCTACATACCGTAGAGACACTAGATCCCAATCAAGAGTCTACATACCGTAGAGACACGAGATCCCAGCTAGTCTACATACCGTAGAGACACTAGATCCCAGCTAGTCTACATACCGTAGAGACACTAGATCCCAGCTAGTCTACATACAGTAGAGACACTAGATCCCAGCTAGTCTACATACCGTAGAGACACTAGATCCCAGCTAGTCTACATACCGTAGAGACACTAGATCCCAGCTAGTCTACATACCGTAGAGACACTAGATCCCAGCTAGTCTACATACCGTAGAGACACTAGATCCCAGCTAGTCTACATACTGTAGAGACACTAGATCCCAGCTACAGTTGAAGTCAGAAGTTTACATTCACCTCAGCCAACAACATTTAAACTCAGTTTTTCACAATTCCTGACATTTATTCCTAGTAAAAATGCCCTGTCTTAGGTCAGTTAGGATCACCACTTTATTTTAAGAATGTGAAATGTCAGAATAATAGTAAAGATAATTATTTATTTTAGCTTTTATTACTTTCACCACATTCCCAGTGGGTCAGAAGTTTACATACACTCAATTAGTATTTGGTAGCATTGCCTTTAAATTGTTTAACTTGGGTCAAACGTTGCGGGGAGCCTTCCACAAGCTTCCCACAATAAGTTGGGTGAATTTTGGCCCATTCCTCCTGACAGAGCTGGTGTAACTGAGTCAGGTTTGTAGGCATCCTTGGTCGCGCGCGTTTTTTCAGTTCTTCCCACAAATTTTCTATAGGATTGAGGTCAGGGCTTTGTGATGGCCACTCCAATACCATGACTTTGTTGTCCCTAAAGCCATAACTTTGGAAGTATGCTTGGGGTCATTGTCCGATCAGGACCAGGGTTTGTGAACAACACCCAATGTTGTGCAGTGTAGGCGACAGTATTGCTTAAATGAATAACACAGAAATAAAAAGCAACACATAGGTTATTATTGTGTAACTAACCAATAAGGCCCGATAACAATGTTAACCTATGTGCAACACATTTATTATTCTTATCAGGCCTCATTGGTTAATTACACAAAACAGCCAAGGAAGCAGGCTTCTCTTCCTTCTTCCCGAGTCCAGCTCGAACACACCTGATTCTACTAATTAACTAATCACCAATCCAATAAGCCTTGATAAGCTAGTAGATTAGCTGAACTAAGAAACCCAGTGTTGCAGACAATGCAACTGCAATAAATCAGCCTCCAAAATGGCCCCTATTCCATATATAGTACACTACTTTAGAGCAGGGTTGGCACCCTATTCCTTATTTAGTTCACTACTTTAGAGCAGGGTTGGCACCCTATTCCCTATTTAGTTCAGTACTTTAGACCAGGGTTGGCACCCTATTCCCTATTTAGTACACTACTTTAGACCAGGGTTGGCACCCTATTCCATATATAGTACACTACTTTTGACCATAGCATAGGAGTATGGGTTCTGGTCAAACGTTGTGCGCTAAAAAGGGTGCTCTTTGGGATTCACTCCTATGCTGTCTTACTCATGTCAACTTCAGTTTCGCTGTGTGTTATTTACAAGTTGGACCACTGGGTGGCGGTCATCTCCCACAAAGGAAATCGTGGTCCTCCCAAAATATTCTGACAACCCCTCTGCTAGTTACCACCAGCAGGGTTTCCCGATCACCACAACTCTGGGGTCCATCCCGAATGGCACCCTATTCCCTACATAGTGAACTACTTTTGACCAGGGCTTACATCAACATTAGAGCACTATATAGGGAATAGGGTGCCATTTGGTATACTCACTTTGGATTTACTTTGACAAAGGAGACAAAGGACTAGACACACAATAACAGTTGGTTTCTTAAAAAAATAAAAAAGAGTTGAAGCAAAACAGTACAATGAGGAAGAGACCCACAATAAGGAAATGCGTCTCAAATCATTCATTTAGATGATCTCACAAAGCAAAGAACGGCTAATACAATAACAATAAAAACGTTACATTTTAATTGATTCGAATAAAGTAAATCTATTAATTATGTTGTTGCATATCATGTTTGATATAAAAATGGTAACTTTGGCATTTAAAGCTGTTCAACCATTTTCTTAAAAATCATGCAATGCACTTATTATATATATATATATATATATAGTAGCTAAATGATTAAATCACTTGTGACAGTGCATTTATTTCCCAAGATAAGTCCGAAGTACAGTGTGGCTAATCTGATCTTTGTCTGTCTTTCTGTCCGAGCTCGTCTACGTTCAGTAGTGGTAGCCAGCAATGGCAGATCGAAGGAGACAGTTCAAATAATTGATAACTACGACTTGATTTGAAACCAACCACTCCCTTTCTTTCGTGATTGTCAGAATTCAAGAGTCTTACAGTAGTCAAACGTGAGATAAATAACAAGAACTGGTTGCGATGAGAAAAGGGATAAGTGGCCACCTTGCTAAACTGGCCATCTTGCACAATGCGCGTAGCAGAGATGGGGATTTAAATCCCATCTTGAATGGATGCAGTCGAGATTTATGCTAACTAACAAGGCCCGAGGTTAGCTAGCAAGCTGCAAGCTGACCAAATATACTGCACGAATTCAACATATATCAACCATAAATAGTCTGGCTGTTATCCAGACACACATAGAAATGCATTTACCTAGTAACGTTAGTATTGTGCATCGCAGTTTCACTGGTTTAGCTAGCTAACAACAGACTAACAGTTGGCTATTTGCTAGTAGAAGTTAGCACAACGAAAACACCAAGTCAAACGGGTTCGAGTTAGCCTCACCAGCTAACTGTGAGAGGTAACTGTTAGCTAGCCGGTAATAAAACAGGGTATAAATAAACATTCCGTGTTAGATGTATAACGTAGACTATGTCCAAGCAGAACTACTATATCTACAGCCAGTTTAACTCTATGCAATGATGGCTGAATCAATTGATAAATGCATGCAAGCAGCGAAAACGAGTTGCTGTTGTTAGCCAACGTGTGCCAAGTTGGGCTAGCTAGCAACGGTAGCTTAGTTACCCTAGGCAACCAGTTAGCCTAGCTAGCCAGTTAGCCTAGCCAACCAGTTAGCTTAGCCAGCCAGTTAGCCTAGCCAGACAGTTAGCCTAGCCAACCAGTTAGCTTAGCCAGCCAGTTAGCTTAGCCAACCAGTCCACCGCTTACAAACGAAAATAAACGCCACAAACTAGTTGACACTGAACGTTATAGTCATGAATTAAACCCGTGTTATAGATTGCATTTGTAAGGAAACTTGTACCGTACCTTTTGGTGTATGAAAAATGTGTGTTTCGTTGTAATTGTTGTTTATCTCTTCTCGCCCTGATCGCCCAGCTGTTTTCATATAACAGCTGGTCAACCAACAGCGACTTGTTCTTCTGTCTGGTCGATGAGCTGATTTCAGACCAGTGGTGCAGTTGGCTGCCCCCTGTCGGACAAAGATGCACCTTCACTTCAAAAAATGTAGAAAAAAAAAAAAGAAACATTTTAAAAAATTAAGCATTTATTAAATTACAAGGAATATAAAATAAGAAACATATAAAAATTAAGCATTTATTTAATTATAGGAATATAAAATAAGAAACATATAAAAATTAAGCATTTATTTAATTATAGGAATATAAAATAAGAAACATAAAAATTAAGCATTTATTTAATTATAGGAATATAAAATAAGAAACATATAAAAATTAAGCATTTATTTAATTATAGGAATATAAAATAAGAAACATATAAAAATTAAGCATTTATTTAATTATAGGAATATAAAATAAGAAACATATAAAAATTAAGCATTTATTTAATTATAGGAATATAAAATAAGAAACATATAAAAATTAAGCATTTATTTAATTATAAGGAATATAAAATAAGAAACATATAAAAATTAAGCATTTATTTAATTATAGGAATATAAAATAAGAAACATATAAAAATTAAGCATTTATTTAATTATAAGGAATATAAAATAAGAAACATATAAAAATTAAGCATTTATTTAATTATAGGAATATAAAATAAGAAACATATAAAAATTAAGCATTTATTTAATTATAGGAATATAAAATAAGAAACATATACAAATTAAGCATTTTAATTCTAGGAATATTTTCTATTAAATGTTCATTCAGAAATGCTTGGTTTTTCACTTTTTTGGGGGGGGTGACACATTTCGATTGATATTTCCTCCCTTCCTGTTTTCCTATTGTTTCAGTGTCTACACATAATTTCCCAGTTTATATACATGTAAATAATGAATAAGACTACGTGTGTGCAATATGAATGTCGCTATATATGTCTGTTTATCGTTGCTATGTGTGAAGCAGGTGTTAAAACGAATTTACAGTTTAGCACGACCGACTAGGAGATAGTGAAAGAGGGAGTGGCATCCATCACCGTTCACTAGGAACCAAACGGACGCGAACGATCCAAAAAGGGGGCGGGACCTACATGACTTTGTCCAATAAGAAGCTATAATATTCGTTGCAAAACTGTTTACCGTTAAAACGTTTTGCTACGACATGGATTAAATGAATACAGCCCAGGGTGACAACGCCGATGACTTTCTATGAACATGGCCGCTCAAGATGAACTCAGTAAGTTTCTAACTGCTTTTTTTTTTGCAGTGATTAAATGTAAGACACTTCATGTATCGGTAACATGTATTATTACATTTTAGTACACAGTCATAACTTTATTCTATCGAGCGAAAAACCCCTGTGATATGAACTATGAACACGTTGATTTGAGGTAGCTGGCTAATGCTAGTTAGAAGGCCGTCTGCACAGTCATGGTCCAAATGAAAGTGTTGTATTAAAGATCAACGTGATCTGATGGCGACTGGAATAGTTATGTTTTGGTTTTTTTTTAAACATTGGATCAAGTCATTTCATTCCCTATTTGTAACGATGTCATGTTAGATGTGTAACTACGATTAAACTAAACGATGATATTTTGGTGTAACCAAGTGGCTAGCTTGCTGGTTAGCAGTGCAGCCAGGCGTCCAATATGAATTGTCTTGAAGATTAACATTTTGTGTGTGAAGATACCTAATTTAGCTCTAGTAGCTAGCTAATTCATTGCAAGCCAGCTAGTTAGGTTTCTCTCGATGGTAACAGGTTGGATACATGGAATGAAAGATGACACATTTCATTTTCAATGCAGTGAGTGTGTTGGCAAACACACACCTCTCACAAGGTAACGTTAGCTAACCATTTTGAGATGATTTAGCTAACTGACTGACTAACTAACCAGCTAGTTAGCTAGCCACTAATTTATGTCATTAGTTCCTTGCCAACTAGTTGCCAGTCTGATGCAAGTAGAAAGCATATACGCCCTGTCTGACATAACTAATGGCTATGTCATGCAGGCTTTGTGATCTAGCTCAGAACAGCCTATCCACCCCAGTTATAACACAATACAAGGTGCATTAGCTATTATAACAGTCCCTTGTTGATACTTTAGGTCTGAATGTTGTAGCTACATTTGAAATGTTTACAGTTGAGTCATTTAGCAGACTCTCAGTCTTATTCAGAGTAAACTGAGCCACTCGGGACCAGCTAAATGGACATCCACACTGTACCTTTCTGTACCTTATTTAGACAGGGGTGTTTTCTGTACCTTAATTGGACAGGTGCGGCATTACAGGTGAGTACAGAGGTAGAAGACGTAGTTTGAAATGTGGACACAGGGAGTGAACCCCGGTCTCCGTCAGGGAGCATTATATGTGCATAGAGACCTGGGACCGGCTCCACTAGACGAGAGGCTACACGTTCAACATTTAGTTGTCTGAATCTCCCAACCAAACCAGTTAACGAAGGCTGTCACGAGAGTTAGGGGATGTCTAATGTGATGATATCACAGTAAGGACTGGTTTCCTGGACACAGATCAAGCCCAGTCCTGATTTAAAGCCTAGTCCTGGACTTTAAGCATGTGTCACTCGTAGGATCTGAACCCTGGCATCCCAAATGGCACCCTACTCCCTATACAGTGCACTACTCTTGACCGGAACCCTATTGAACCTGGTGAAAAGTATATAGTACACTACTTTTGATGAGAGTCCTAAGGGCTCTATAAAGTGCACTATAAAGGGAATAGGGGGCCATTTGGGACGGCCTAGTCTCATCATTTCTAATTTTCAAATCCTCCCTTTCTCCTTCTCTCTCTCCTCCTCACTCCTAATTTCTCCTTCTCTCTCTCCTCCTCACTCCTAATTTCTCCTTCTCTCCTCCGTTCAATTCTTCAGATCAACTGGAGCGAGTTTTCTTGCGTTTGGGCCATGCAGAGACTGATGACCAACTCCAGGACATTATATCCAAGTTCCTGCCCCCGGTCCTCCTCAAACTGTCCAGCGTGCAGGAGGGAGTCAGGAAGAAGGTAAGGACATGTCGATGTCTGTTTCTTCCGTCCTGCAGTACCAGTAGCCTGCACATAGCTGTGTTTCTGTCCTCCTTCTCCAGGAAGTGTTCATGCACATAGCTGTGTTTCTGTCCTCCTTCTCCAGGAAGTGTTCATGCACATAGCTGTGTTTCTGTCCTCCTTCTCCAGGAAGTGTTCATGCACATAGCTGTGTTTCTGTTCTCCTTCTCCAGGAAGTGTTCATGCACATAGCTGTGTTTCTGTCCTCCTTCTCCAGGAAGTGTTGATGCACATAGCTGTGTTTCTGTCCTCCTTCTCCAGGAAGTGTTGATGCACATAGCTGTGTTTCTGTTCTCCTTCTCCAGGAAGTGTTCATGCACATAGATGTGTTTCTGTTCTCCTTCTCCAGGAAGTGTTCATGCACATAGCTGTGTTTCTGTCCTCCTTCTCCAGGAAGTGTTCATGCACATAGCTGTGTTTCTGTCCTCCTTCCTTGCACACAGACACAGCTGTATACCCCCTGTATATAGACTAAACATTGACTCTGTACCGGTACCCCCTGTATATAGACTAAACATTGACTCTGTACTGTAACACCCTGTATATAGCCTCCACATTGACTCTGTACCGGTACCCCTGTATATAGCCTCCACATTGACTCTGTACCGGTACCCCTGTATATAGCCTCCACATTGACTCTGTACCGGTACCCCTGTATATAGCCTCCACATTGACTCTGTACCGGTACCCCTGTATATAGCCTCCACATTGACTCTGTACCGGTACCCCTGTATATAGCCTCCACATTGACTCTGTACCGGTACCCCTGTATATAGCCTCCACATTGACTCTGTACCGGTACACCCTGTATATAGCCTCCACATTGACTCTGTACCGGTACCCCTGTATATAGCCTCCACATTGACTCTGTACCGGTACCCCTGTATATAGCCTCCACATTGACTCTGTACCGGTACCCCTGTATATAGCCTCCACATTGACTCTGTACCGGTACCCCTGTATATAGCCTCCACATTGACTCTGTACCGTAATACCCTGTATATAGCCTCCACATTGACTCTGTACCGGTACCCCTGTATATAGCCTCCACATTGACTCTGTACCGGTACCCCTGTATATAGCCTCCACATTGACTCTGTACCGGTACCCCTGTATATAGCCTCCACATTGACTCTGTACCGGTACCCCTGTATATAGCCTCCACATTGACTCTGTACCGGTACCCCTGTATATAGCCTCCACATTGACTCTGTACCGGTACCCCTGTATATAGCCTCCACATTGACTCTGTACCGGTACCCCTGTATATAGCCTCCACATTGACTCTGTACCGTAACCCCTGTATATAGCCTCCACATTGACTCTGTACCGGTAACCCCTGTATATAGCCTCCACATTGACTCTGTACCGGTACCCCTGTATATAGCCTCCACATTGACTCTGTACCGGTAACCCCTGTATATAGCCTCCACATTGACTCTGTACCGGTACCCCTGTATATAGCCTCCACATTGACTCTGTACCGGTACCCCTGTATATAGCCTCCACATTGACTCTGTACCGTAATACCCCTGTATATAGCCTCCACATTGACTCTGTACCGTAATACCCTGTATATAGTCTCCACATTGACTCTGTACCGGTACCCCTGTATATAGTCTCCACATTGACTCTGTACCGGTACCCCTGTATATAGCCTCCACATTGACTCTGTACCGTAATACCCTGTATATAGTCTCCACATTGACTCTGTACCGGTACCCCTGTATATAGCCTCCACATTGACTCTGTACCGGTACCCCTGTATATAGTCTCCACATTGACTCTGTACCGTAATACCCTGTATATAGCCTCCACATTGACTCTGTACCGGTAATACCCTGTATATAGTCTCCACATTGACTCTGTACCGGTGATACCCTGTATATAGTCTCCACATTGACTCTGTAAGGTAATACCCTGTATATAGCCTCCACATTGACTCTGTACCGGTGACCCCTGTATATAGCCTCCACATTGACTCTGTACCGGTACCCCTGTATATAGTCTCCACATTGACTCTGTACCGTAATACCTGTATATAGCCTCCACATTGACTCTGTACCGGTACCCCTGTATATAGCCTCCACATTGACTCTGTACCGGTACCCCTGTATATAGCCTCCACATTGACTCTGTACCGTAATACCCTGTATATAGCCCCCACATTGACTCTGTACCGTAATACCCTGTATATAGTCTCCACATTGACTCTGTACCGGTTTTTTCTTAACTCCATTGTTGGTTAAGGGCTTGTAAGTAAACATTTCACTGTAAGGTCGACACCTGTTGTATTCAGTACATGTGACTAATACCAGGTGATGGATCTCCTGGTCCACCTGAACGAGAGGATGAAGAACCTTATTATAACTAATCATAACCTCTTGTTCTCTCTACCAGGTGATGGAGCTCCTGGTCCTCCTTAACGAGAGGATGAAGAACCTTATTATAACTAATCATAACCTCTTGTTCTCTCTACCAGGTGATGGAGCTACTGGTAACTAATCATAACCTCTCGTTCTCTCTACCAGGTGATGGAGCTCCTGGTAACTTATTATTATAACTAATTAATATCATAACGTCTCGTTCTCTCTACCAGGTGATGGAGCTCCTGGTAACTTATTATTATAACTAATCATAACCTCTCGTTCTCTCTACCAGGTGATGGAGCTCCTGGTAACTTATTATTATAACTAATCATAACCTCTCGTTCCCTCTACCAGGTGATGGAGCTCCTGGTAACTAATCATAACCTCTCGTTCCCTCTACCAGGTGATGGAGCTCCTGGTAACTAATCATAACCTCTCGTTCCCTCTACCAGGTGATGGAGCTCCTGGTCCACCTGAACAAGAGGATTAAAAGCAGGCCGTTGATCCAGCTACCAGTAGAGACCCTCCTGGTTCAGTACCAGGACCCCGCCGCAGCGTCCTTTGTTACGGTAATGCTCTACGTTCTACCTGTTGTGGAGAGTTCAGATGGAAATATATGATATGGAACAAACATGCCTCTCTCTCTGACGTGTAGAAGGAGTCACGACGGGTTCTATTCATTATATTTCTATGCCTGCTTAAAGTGGCCTTGGTCTACTTCGACAGCCTGGTTCCCCAGGGTCTGGTTTGGTGTAGGGTAATGTTTCCCCTACACACTGATCCTGAGTCAGTTTAGTTTTTTCTCTACTAATGGTTAAGGTTGGGATTAGGGGAGGAGCTGATCCTAGATCTGTACCTTGGGGAGACTTCACCCCAGAGCTGTGCAGCCTTCTGTCCTTGCTTCTGCTTGCTCTTTGGGGAATAGAGGGCTGTTTGGGATACTTCCTGTTATTATCTATGTAGGGAATAGAGAGAGGGCTGTTTGGGATACTTCCTGTTATGATCTATGTAGGGAATAGAGAGAGGGCTGTTTGGGGTATTCATCCTGTGATTATCGTGTCAATATGGCATCTCTCAAACTGAGTAGGCCTGTGTTCAAACTCTGTGTATATATATATACACAATGTCTCTGTTTACCGTGTTCTTTACTCCCCCTGACATTGTGAGATTTTTAATCCAGAACGGTGGATTCTCTCTGCAGAATTTCACCATCATTTACATCAAGATGGGTTACCCTCGACTGGAGGTGGGGAACCAGTGTGAGCTGGCACCTACTCTGCTGACTGCTATGGAGGGCAAGCCTGAGCCCCAACAGGATAGGTAAGGAGAGAGAGACACACACACACACACACACACACACACACACACACACATAACTGCTATGGAGGGCAAGCCTGAGCCCCAACAGGATAGGTAAGAGAGAGAGAGAGCTACACACACACACACACATACACACTCACACACCTGATAACTGCTATGGAGGGCAAGCCTGAGCCCCAACAGGATAGGTAAGGCCTCTCCCTTCACACACACACACACACACACACTGATAACTGCTATAGACAGCCTGAGCACACACACACACACACACACACACACACACACACACCTGATAACTGCTATAGAGGGCAAGCCTGAGCCCCAACAGGATAGGTAAGGAGAGAGAGAGAGAGAGACACACACACACACACACACACACACACACACACACCTGATAACTGCTATAGAGGGCAAGCCTGAGCCCCAACAGGATAGGTAAGGAGAGCGATGGAGAGAGGGACACACAAACACACTGTACGTACACACACACACACACACACACTGACTTCCTGTCCCCTCTCCCTCCAGCTTGATGCATCTCCTGATCCCGTCCTTGTATCACATGAAGTACCCAAAGGATTCTTCCAACTCTTCCAAGATGGCCTCTCCCTTCATCCTGATGGAGAAACCCAAGACGGTTCAGTTACTGCTGGAGTTCATGTTGGACGTACTGCTGATGCCCTACGGGTCAGTGGGGAGATTACGCTGCCTCTCCAAGGGCCCTGGGCACTAGTAGTTCACTATGTAGGGCCCCGGGGGCACTAGTAGTTCACTATGTAGGGCCCCGGGGGCACTAGTAGTTCACTATGTAGGGCCCCGGGGCACTAGTAGTTCACTATGTAGGGGCCCCGGGGGCACTAGTAGTTCACTATGTAGGGGCCCCGGGGGCACTATGTGGGGCCCCGGGGCCACTATGTGGGGCTCCATTTGGGAGGTAGCCTGTGGGGCCCTAGGCACTAGTAGTTCACTATGTAGGGCCCCATTTGGGAGGTAGCCTGTGGGGCTGGACATTTGAAGTGTTTTGTTATGCTAGTATGTTATCAGTTATTAAAACGGTCTGACATACTATAAAACTGTCAAACAACATGCTTCCAAAGACTGCTTGGATTAATTATTACAATCCCTAAACAATGTACCTTGTAGTTGACCTCCCCCTCCCTTCCTCTCTCTCTCTCTCTCCTCTCTCCCTCTCCCTCTGCTCTCTCTCTCCGCCTCCCTGTTTTCCTCTGCTCTCTCTCTGACCTCTCTCTCTCTCTGCTTCCTCCCTCTGATTCTCTGCTCTCCTCTGCTCTCTCTCCTCTCCCTCTGCTCTCTCTCTCCTCTCCCTCTCTCTCTCTCTCTCTCTCTCTCTCTCCCTCTCTCTCTCTCTCTCTCCCTCTGCTCTCTCTCTCTCTCTCTCCTCTCTCCCCTCTCCTCTCTCCTCTCCCTCTCTCTCTCTCTCTCCCTCTCTCTCTCTCTCTCTCTCTCTCCCTCCCTCCTCTCCCTCTGCTCTCTCCCTCTGCTCTCTCTCTCTGCTCTCTCCCTCTGCTCTCTCTGCTCTCTCCCTCTGCTCTCTCTCCTCTCCCTCTGCTCTCTCTTCTCTCTCTGCTCTCTCCTCTCTCTGCCTCCCTCTCTCCCCCTCCCTCTCCTCTCTCCCCCTCCCTCTCTCTCCTCTGGCCTCCAGGTTTGTCCTGAACGAGCCTCCCACTCGCCCAGCTCCCTCGTCCCCTCAGGGTAGCTCTGGGGCAGCGGCAGCCGGACCGGGCCTCCCCCAGCCTCCTCCAGGGATGAGCGTCTACGCTGCCAAGAGGGTCATCGGAGAGGCCCAGTGGAGCCCAGAGCAGCTGGAACAGGTACTGACCTCTGAACTTTGAACCTTTGACCTTAGAGGAAGGTGTATCACACCTTGGGACGGCAGCGTAGCCTAGTGGTTAGAGCGTAGAGGCGGCAGGGTAGCCTAGTGGTTAGAGCGTAGGGGCGGCAGGGTGGCCTAGTGGTTAGAGCGTAGGGGCGGCAGGGTGGCCTAGTGGTTAGAGCGTAGGGGCGGCAGGGTGGCCTAGTGGTTAGAGCGTAGGGGCGGCAGGGTGGCCTAGTGGTTAGAGCGTAGGGGCGGACAGGGTGGCCTAGTGGTTAGAGCGTAGGGGCGGCAGGGTGGCCTAGTGGTTAGAGCGTAGGGTACAGGGTGGCCTAGTGGTTAGAGCGTAGGGGCGGCAGGGTGGCCTAGTGGTTAGAGCGTAGGGGCGGCAGGGTGGCCTAGTGGTTAGATCTTTTGGACTAGTAACCGGAAGGTTGCTAGATCAAATCCCCGAGCTGACAAGGTACAAATCTGTCGTTCTGCCCCTGAACAGGGAGTTAACCCACTGTTCCTAGACCGTCATTGTAAATAAGAATTTGTTCTTAACTGACTTGGCTAGTTAAATAATCAAAATGTAAAAAAGGTGATTCGGTACTGTGGTGGTTGTACTGTGGTTGTTGTACTGTGGTTGTTGTACTGTGGTTGTTGTACTGTGGTTGTTGTACTGTGGTTGTTGTACTGTGGTTGTTGTACTGTGGTTGTTGTACTGTGGTTGTTGTACTGTGGTTGTTGTACTGTGGTTGTTGTACTGTGGTTGTTGTACTGTGGTTGTTGTACTGTGGTTGTTGTACTGTGGTTGTTGTACTGTGGTTGTTGTACTGTGGTTGTTGTACTGTGGTTGTTGTACTGTGGTTGTTGTACTGTGGTTGTTGTACTGTGGTTGTTGTACTGTGGTTGTTGTACTGTGGTTGTTGTACTGTGGTTGTTGTACTGTGGTTGTTGTACTGTGGTTGTTGTACTGTGGTTGTTGTACTGTGGTGGTTGTACTGTGGTTGTTGTACTGTGGTTGTTGTACTGTGGTTGTTGTACTGTGGTTGTTGTACTGTGGTTGTTGTACTGTGGTTGTTGTACTGTGGTTGTTGTACTGTGGTTGTGAGGTAATGACTACGTATCTCTCCCAGTGTAAACTCGGCATAGTGAAGTTCATCGAGGCAGAACAGGTACCGGAGGTGGAGACGGTCATACACCTGGTGGTTGCCTCTAGCGACACAAGACACGGCGTTGCCACGGCCGCGGACCTGGAGCTCAAGAGCAAGCAGAGGTGGGTATCTATGGGACTATTCTACTATTATGGGATGGTGGGATAGGGGTGGAACTCATTAGTCTATTTACAACATGCTACAGGATTTCGTTCAGGGTTCCCGGGAAGTTCGTCCTGGGTTCCCCCGGGAAGTTGGTTCTGGGTTCCCCGGGGAGTTGGTTCTGGGTTCCCCCGGGGAGTTGGTTCTGGGTTCCCCCGGGGAGTTTGTTGATTTGATGCCATGTGTTGTTGTGATGTTTTTTTTGCAGTATTATCGACTGGAACAACCCCCTGATCGTCAACAGGATGTACAAGGTCTACCTGGGAGACATCCCCCTCAAAACTAAGGTGTGGAAAGATTCACCTCCAACCTTCTGAACTCATTCAAACTTGGTCATGAATTGGAACCACTTCAAATGGCTTCCTGACAGGAAGTAGCATTGATGAGCCGGAGGCCGAGATCTGTCCGGCACGGTCGCCACATCATCTTGATTGGTTGTATGTGTGTGTGAACAGTGTCAAACTGTTGGTCCAACTCATGTCCTGTTATGTCACAGGGGGCCAGTCTGAAGAGGGAGTTGAAACATGAGCCGGTCAGCACCAGAGTCAAGATGAAGATCCTACCACATCTCTTACGCTCACGCCTCGCTGCTGAGTGCTTCCCGGCTAACATACAGGTACTGCTGTAGTGTGTGTGTGTGTTCTCTAATAAATCAACAGTTAACGTCCTGGAAATGTGTGTGTGTGTGCAAATCTTTTGAATGTCCTTCCACTGTCTTTCTCTCAAAGAAACCTTCATCACCTGTCTATTTCCTGTTTCTCTCCTCCTCACCTCCTCTTCTCTCTCTCCTCCTCTTCTCCTCTCTCTCTCCTCCTCTCTCTCTCTCCTCCTCTTCTCTCTCCTCCCCCTCCTCTCTCCTCATCTCCTCCTCTCTCCTCATCACCTCCTCTTCTCCTCTCTCTCTCTCCTCTCTCTCTCTCTCCTCCTCTTCTCTCTCTCCTCCTCTTCTCTCTCTCCTCCTCTCTCTCTCCTCCTCCTCTCTCCTCTCTCCTCTCTCTTCTCTCTCTCTCCTCTCTCTCTCTCCTCCTCTCTCTCTCCTCCTCCTCTTCTCTCTCCTCTCTCCTCCTCTTTTCTCTTCTCTCTCTTCTCATCTTCTCGCTCCTCTTCTCTCTCTCTCTCTCTCTCCTCCTCTTCTCTCTCTCTTGTCCTCTCTCTCTCTCTCGTCCTCTCTCTCTCTCTCTCCTCTCCTCCTCTCGTCCTCTCTCCTCTCTCTCCTCCTCTCTCTCCTCCCCTCCTCCTCTCCCTCCTCTCTCCTGGAGCCCCCTCCTCCTCTCTCTCCTCCCTCCTCCTCTCCTCTCCTCCCTCCCCCTCCTCCTCTCCTCTCCTCCTCTCTCTCCTCCTCCCCCTCCTCCCTCTCTCTCCTCTCCTCCTCTCCTCTCTCTCCTCTCCCCAGGTGGTGTACGACGGTCTGTTTGGAGCCAACACCAACAACAAGCTGCTCTCTCTTACACTTCAGTTTGTTCACCACATCTGTCAGGTGTAAGTACTGGTCTCAAGTCAGTTTCATCCAACCCTTACACATAGGAAGAGTCACTATGAGCTGGTCCTTGATCAATTTGTCCATCAGTGCCCCAACACATCTGTCAGGTGTAAGTACTGGTCCCAAGTCAGTTTCATCCAACCCTTCCTTATAGAGACAGTTACAGTACTAAGGCTTTGTTTACACAGGCAGCCCAATTCTGATTATTTTTTTTTTGCCCAATCATTGAAAAAGATCATTTATTGGGCTGCCTGTGTAAACGCAGTCTAAGAGCTGGCCCTAGATCAGTTTGTCCAGCGTCACGTGCATGTTGTAAGCACTTATTCCAAGTCCGTTTGTCTTCTCAGTTCACCGTTACACAGAGACAGAGATGGCCTTTAAGACCTGGCCCTAGATCAGTTTGTCTTCTCAGTTCACCGTTACACAGAGACAGTGATGGCCTTTAAGAGCTGGCCCTAGATCAGTTTGTCTTCTCAGTTCACCGTTACAGAGACAGAGCTGGCCCTAGATCAGTTTGTCTTCTCAGTTCACCGTTACAGAGACAGAGCTGGCCCTAGATCAGTTTGTCTTCTCAGTTCACCGTTACAGAGACAGAGCTGGCCCTAGATCAGTTTGTCTTCTCAGTTCACCGTTACAGAGACAGAGCTGGCCCTAGATCAGTTTGTCTTCTCAGTTCAGAGACAGAGATGGCCTTATCAGAGACAGAGCTGGCCCTAGATCAGTTTGTCTTCTCAGTTCACCGTTACAGAGACAGAGCTGGCCCTAGATCAGTTTGTCTTCTCAGCTCACCGTTACAGAGACAGAGCTGGCCCTAGATCAGTTAGAGCAGTGGTCACCAACCTGTTTCTCAGTTAAGCTGGATCACTGAGAAAAAAAATGCAAGCAGAGATCTACCGCTCTGATTTTTTTATTACCTTGACTTAAACAATGTAAGCCTGTGCAACTTTAACCCATTAAAACCAGTTCTGTAGCACTGAGGTCTGTGCAGTAAGCTACAGGACCAATACATTATCACCGCATACTGGCTCTGCTTGAATTTACCTGCCAATGCATTGCTATTCGGGACGTTAAAATATATATATATTCAACATTTGAGCTAGGCTATATTTGTTTCTTTTATTTTACCTTTTATTTTATTATTCTAGGCAAGTCAGTTAAGAACAAATTCTTATTTTCAATGACGGCCTAGGAACAGTGGGTTAACTGCCTGTTCAGGGACAGAACGACAGATTTGTACCTTGTCAGCTCGGGGGGTTTGAACTTGCAACCTTCCGGTTACTAGTCCAACGCTCTAACCACTAGGCTACCCTGCCGCCTCTACACTCTAACCACTAGGCTACCCTGCCGCCTCTACGCTCTAACCACTAGGCTACCACTAGGATCACACCGGTAATAGATCCATTGTTGTATTACTTGTGAGGCACATCTGAGTGAGTCTACATTTTAAATAATTTGCTTTTAATTTTACTGGGCTGATGGTGCCTGTATCTGAGGGTCAGTCTCGGCAGAGGGAGAGAGCAGCAGGCTGAGGGTCAGTCTCGGCAGAGGGAGAGAGCAGCAGGCTGAGGGTCAGTCTCGGCAGAGGGAGAGAGCAGCAGGCTGAGGGTCAGTCTCGGCAGAGGGCAGCAGGCTGAGGGTCAGTCTCGGCAGAGGGCAGCAGGCTGAGGGTCAGTCTCGGCAGAGGGCAGCAGGCTGAGGGTCAGTCTCGGCAGAGGGCAGCAGGCTGAGGGTCAGTCTCGGCAGAGGGCAGCGGGCTGAGGGTCAGTCTCGGCAGAGGGCAGCGGGCTGAGGGTCAGTCTCGGCAGAGGGCAGCGGGCTGAGGGTCAGTCTCGGCAGAGGGCAGCGGGCTGAGGGTCAGTCTCGGCAGAGGGCAGCGGGCTGAGGGTCAGTCTCGGCAGAGGGCAGCGGGCTGAGGGTCAGTCTCGGCAGAGGGAGCGGGCTGAGGGTCAGTCTCGGCAGAGGGCAGCGGGCTGAGGGTCAGTCTCGGCAGAGGGCAGCGGGCTGAGGGTCAGTCTCGGCAGAGGGCAGCGGGCTGAGGGTCAGTCTCGGCAGAGGGCAGCGGGCTGAGGGCAGTCTCGGCAGAGGGCAGCGGGCTGAGGGTCAGTCTCGGCAGAGGGCAGCGGGCTGAGGGTCAGTCTCGGCAGAGGGCAGCGGGCTGAGGGTCAGTCTCGGCAGAGGGCAGCGGGCTGAGGGTCAGTCTCGGCAGAGGGCAGCGGGCTGAGGGTCAGTCTCGGCAGAGGGCAGCGGGCTGAGGGTCAGTCTCGGCAGAGGGCAGCGGGCTGAGGGTCAGTCTCGGCAGAGGGCAGCGGGCTGAGGGTCAGTCTCGGCAGAGGGCAGCGGGCTGAGGGTCAGTCTCGGCAGAGGGCAGCGGGCTGAGGGTCAGTCTCGGCAGAGGGCAGCGGGCTGAGGGTCAGTCTCGGCAGAGGGCAGCGGGCTGAGGGTCAGTCTCGGCAGAGGGCAGCGGGCTGAGGGTCAGTCTCGGCGGCAGAGGGGGCAGCAGGCTGAGGGTCAGTCTCGGCAGAGGGCAGCGGGCTGAGGGTCAGTCTCGGCAGAGGGCAGCGGGCTGAGGGTCAGTCTCGGCAGAGGGCAGCGGGCTGAGGGTCAGTCTCGGCAGAGGGCAGCAGGCTGAGGGTCAGTCTCGGCAGAGGGCAGCGGGCTGAGGGTCAGTCTCGGCAGAGGGCAGCGGGCTGAGGGTCAGTCTCGGCAGAGGGCAGCGGGCTGAGGGTCAGTCTCGGCAGAGGGCAGCGGGCTGAGGGTCAGTCTCGGCAGAGGGCAGCGGGCTGAGGGTCAGTCTCGGCAGAGGGCAGCGGGCTGAGGGTCAGTCTCGGCAGAGGGCAGCGGGCTGAGGGTCAGTCTCGGCAGAGGGCAGCGGGCTGAGGGTCAGTCTCGGCAGAGGGCAGCGGGCTGAGGGTCAGTCTCGGCAGAGGGCAGCGGGCTGAGGGTCAGTCTCGGCAGAGGGCAGCGGGCTGAGGGTCAGTCTCGGCAGAGGGCAGCGGGCTGAGGGTCAGTCTCGGCAGAGGGCAGCGGGCTGAGGGTCAGTCTCGGCAGAGGGCAGCGGGCTGAGGGTCAGTCTCGGCAGAGGGCAGCGGGCTGAGGGTCAGTCTCGGCAGAGGGCAGCGGGCTGAGGGTCAGTCTCGGCAGGGCAGCGGGCTGAGGGTCAGTCTCGGCAGAGGGCAGCGGGCTGAGGGTCAGTCTCGGCAGAGGGCAGCGGGCTGAGGGTCAGTCTCGGCAGAGGGCAGCGGGCTGAGGGTCAGTCTCGGCAGAGGGCAGCGGGCTGAGGGTCAGTCTCGGCAGAGGGCAGCGGGCTGAGGGTCAGTCTCGGCAGAGGGCAGCGGGCTGAGGGTCAGTCTCGGCAGAGGGCAGCGGGCTGAGGGTCAGTCTCGGCAGAGGGCAGCGGGCTGAGGGTCAGTCTCGGCAGAGGGCAGCGGGCTGAGGGTCAGTCTCGGCAGAGGGCAGCGGGCTGAGGGTCAGTCTCGGCAGAGGGCAGCGGGCTGAGGGTCAGTCTCGGCAGAGGGCAGCGGGCTGAGGGTCAGTCTCGGCAGAGGGCAGCGGGCTGAGGGTCAGTCTCGGCAGCGGGCAGCGGGCTGAGGGTCAGTCTCGGCAGCGGGCGGGCTGAGGGTCAGTCTCGGCAGAGGGCTGAGGGTCAGTCTCGGCAGCGGGCTGAGGGTCAGTCTCGGCAGCGGGCTGAGGGTCAGGGCAGCGGGCTGAGGGTCAGTCTCGGGCGGGCTGAGGGCAGCGGGCTGAGGGTCAGTCTCGGCAGAGGGCAGCAGGCTGAGGGTCAGTCTCGGCAGAGGGCAGCAGGCTGAGGGTCAGTCTCGGCAGAGGGCAGCAGGCTGAGGGTCTCAACTTTGCCGTAGCTTTCTTATTGCCTGCCACGTTACTTCAGACTCGGTCATCTGAGCAATCTGATTGGCTAGCGGTAGGCCTATAGTGCACTTGATTTCCTCCCCAGGCCCACCGGAGAGGAACAGTTGGTCCATTCAGACACGTGAAATGGAAACAGTTGGCCCACCCGGCGCGCAGGGCAGCGGCTGAGTTGTCTGCACCGACCACCAACAGCCCGAGACCAATAAAATAAACACAATTAGGAACACAAGACTTTATCGTTGGGATTTTTACAGAAATGTTTGGCGATCGACTAGAAATGCCTCTGCGATCGACTAGAAATGCCTCTGCGATCGACTAGAAATGCCTCTGCGATCGACTAGAAATGCCTCTGCGATCGACTAGAAATGCCTCTGCGATCGACTAGGAATGCCTCTGCGATCGACTAGGAATGCCTCTGCGATCGACTAGGAATGCCTCGGCGGTCGACTAGGAATGCCTCGGCGGTCGACTAGGAATGCCTCGGCGGTCGACTAGGAATGCCTCGGCGGTCGACTAGGAATGCCTCGGCGGTCGACTAGGAATGCCTCGGCGGTCGACAAGTCGATTGAGATCGACCGGTTGGTGACCACTAAATAGTGGTAAATGGTTCAATAACAAAAATGAATTGAAGCGGTCATCAAAGGAGTGTGTGTGTGTGTGTAGGCTTTTTTGTTCCAGCCCAACACTAACCCACACTGAAGCCTCTCCTTACACGTTGTGTCTCTCCTCTCTGACAGATGTCCTGACACCAACAAACCCCTGGGTCTGATGCTGCTGAATGGCCTCACCAAGCTCATCAACGAGTACAAGGAGGTAAAGCCATCAATCAATGTGTTTTTAAAAAATCTTGTTTCATCAACTACACATCGTAGCTATTCTCCTTTTCAATGGTTGATGCTTTGCGTGCTCCTGGTATAGAGCATGATGGGATATGTTGTCTGGTTTGATTTGGCAGGATCCTAAGTTGCTGTGTATGGCCTACTCTGCTGTGGGGAAACTGTCCAGGTATTTACAGTAAAAATCTTGTCTATTTTAAAATGCGCTATGCCGAAATCGCTCCTCCGTTTCCTGTTTGCTAAAATTCTAATGGTTTGCCTCATCTCGGTTCCTGTGACAAAACAAACCAAGTGTAGAGAATCACTGTACCATCTAAAACACAGTGAAATATCTTCTCCGTAACCAAAAAATATAGTATTTTCAAGCTGTTTTGAAGCTGGTGTACAAAACCGAAAGCCAAAAAACAAAACAAAAAATTAAGAACGAGAAGCATAGAAATAGTGCACATAGAATAGATCTACCGCTTGTTCTCATGGCTTTCAATGAGAACCACATTATCTGTAACACACGTTTCTATGTGAATTTGGTCAGATTACCCCCCCCAAAAAAAAAAGCTACACATTGGAGCTTTAACATGATGATGAGTTGATGTGAGTGTTGATGATGATGTGATGTGTTGATGATGATGTGATGATGATGATGTGAGTGTTGATGATGATGTTGAGTGTTGATGATGATGTGAGTGTTGATGATGATGTGAGTGATGATGATGATGTGAGTGATGATGTTGATGTGAGTGATGATGATGATGATGAGTTGATGTGAGTGATGATGATGTTGATGTGAGTGATGATGATGATGATGAGTTGATGTGAGTGATGATGATGATGAGTTGATGTGAGTGATGATGTTGATGTGAGTGATGATGATGATGATGAGTTGATGTGAGTGATGATGATGATGTTGATGTGAGTGATGTTGATGTGAGTGATGATGATGATGAGTTGATGTGAGTGATGATGATGAGTTGATGTGAGTGATGATGTTGATGTGAGTGATGATGAGTTGATGATGATGATGATGATGATGTGATAGTGAGGGGATGTTTCCTCTCTTCTCAGCCGGATGCCCCAACTCTTCACCAAAGATATCGCTCTGGTCCAGCAGTTCTTTGAGGCCATGTGCAAGGTAGGTGTTCCTGCATCAAGACAATGCTATTTGAATACACTATTTACCTACATTATAATATATAATATATATATTAGACAAGACACAAAGGCCTCCAAAACATAATTCAAGGTTTATGGCAGCGACCTTTTCATTATATTCTAACCGTCCTCCTGCCCCGTCTGACCTTGCCTGTGTACAGGAGGAGCCTGATGTCCGTCTAGCCATCCAGGAGGCTCTGTCTATGATGGTGGGAGCCTACGCTAACCTACAGGGGGCGCTACTGAACCTGATGGAAGCCCTGGTGGCAGCTTACATGGGCAAGGTAACAGTAGATATGATTTATCCTCTGACACGTTAACCTACAGGAAGCTCTGGTTTCTCTTATGACACGTTAACCTACAGGGGGCCATTTCTCCTACGACACGTTAACCTACAGGAAGCAGTAATCAACCGGATGGAAGCTCTGGTTTCTCCTCTGACACGTTAACCTACAGGAAGCAGTACTCAACCGGGTGGAAGCTCTGGTTTCTCCTATGACGGGGGTAGGCAACTAGATTCAGCTGTGAGACGATTATTGTCGGAGAGGATGATCGGGGGGCCGGAACTTAATTGCAGTAATCTGTAAAAGGCAAATTGAACACAACTAAGACCAAAAAATAGATTTTATTTGAAAATAACTATAATTTCATACCTTGACTACATTGAGACACCATCATATATCTATTTTTCTTTATATATGGGAATACTTGAACTGATTTCCAAAACTAAACCCTGCTGTTGATTCATGTCTTGTTTTGCCCTGGTTCTTGTTCCTTTGGGGGGGTCCAACAAACCCCCACAGTCCACCTGTTTCTGACCCCTGTCCTATGATCTCTCTATGATTTGTATATGAAATATGACTAGTTCTACTAGCTAGGATGTAGAAGAAACATGTGATTTAATTTACCAGGAATATATGGCGCGTGTTTTATATTGTGTTGTCATTGTAGGGAATACTGTTGTCCAAGTGTTCCAGAATGTCACTATTGTCCAAGTGTTCCAGAATGTCACTGTTGTCCAAGTGTTCCAGAATGTCACTGTTGTCCAAGTGTTCCAGAATGTCACTGTTGTCCAAGTGTTCCAGAATGTCACTGTTGTCCAAGTGTTCCAGAATGTCACTGTGTCTGAATATCGTGTTGCTGAAGAATCTAGATGATTTAAGTTGGAGTATTGCTTTCTGATTGGTCAGTCAAAGTTCTGAATATTGTGTTCTTCTGTGTTGTGATTGGTCAGCCTGAGGTGCAGGTGCGTCAGGTGGCAATGAAGTACGCCAGCACGGTATTCGCTCCTGATCACGTGCCCTCCAGATACTTGCTCCTATTGGCTGCTGGGGACCCGTAAGTCTCAACACTAGACACGCGCACACACACACACTGAGAAAAAACATATAGGAAGTCTGTTATTATAGGAGAGAGGCCCAGTGTCCTGACCTCAGTGTCTCTATGGTGTGTTGTTATAGGAGAGAGGCCCAGAGTGTCCTGACCTCAGTGTCTCTATGGTGTGTTTATTATAGGAGAGAGGCCCAGTGTCCTGACCTCAGTGTCTCTATGGTGTGTTTATTATAGGAGAGAGGCCCAGTGTCCTGACAGTGTCTCTATGGTGTGTAGGAGAGAGGCCCAGTGTCCTGACCTGTCTCATGGTGTTTTATTATCTCTAGTGTCTCTAGTGGTGTGTTATTATAGGAGAGAGGCCCAGTGTCCTGACCTCAGTGTCTCTATGGTGTGTTATTATATGGGTGAGAGAGGCCCAGTGTCCTGACCTCAGTGTCTCTATGGTGTGTTATTATAGGAGAGAGGCCCAGTGTCCTGACCTCCGTGTCTATATGGTGTGTTATTATTGGAGAGAGGCCCAGTGTCCTGACCTCAGTGTCTCTATGGTGTGTTGTTATAGGAGAGAGGCCCAGTGTCCTGACCTCAGTGTCTCTATGGTGTGTTGTTATAGGAGAGAGGCCCAGTGTCCTGACCTCCATGTCTATATGGTGTGTTATTATAGGAGAGAGGCCCAGTGTCCTGACCTCAGTGTCTCTATGGTGTGTTTATTACAGGAGAGAAGAGGTGTGCAGCGAGGCCCAGCGTGTCCTGAGGGCTCTGCCTGCTAAGAACTCGGAGAAAGAGGGCCGTAAACCCATGCCCTCATTCCCTGACATGGTGGCCTACATCCAGGAGAAGGTGAGAGCGTAACCCCACCCACCCCCTCCCTTGTCCCAGATCGAGCCCCCGTCATTAGATCATTTACTCTCTCTAGGTAATGTAGAGGTACAGGTGTGTCAGCAGTATGTCTTCAGTCCTGTTGATCTGGTCTGTTCTTTAGGCTGCTCAGAGGATGAAGACGCCGGCTAAGTACATCGTGGGGACGTACACTCTCCCCTTCAACCCTTCTGCGTTTGGCGAGGTAAGACAAAAAAAAAACGAATTCAACTACATAGTTGTATGAACGTCCAAATCAAATCAAATTTATTTATATAGCCCTTCGTACATCAGCTGATATCTCAAAGTGCTGTACAGAAACCCAGCCTAAAACCCCCCAAACAGCAAGCAATGCAGGTGTAGAAGCACGGTGGCTAGGAAAAACTCCCTAGAAAGGCCTGGAACCTAGGAAGAAACCTAGAGAGGAACCAGGCTGTGTGTCCATGCTGTTTATGACTGGCCAAACCACAAAACAATTGAAGAGAAAGTTTTAAAGAATGAAACGAAACACGGGGAAAAGAATCGATGGGGCTACAGATATTTACCTTTCCTCACTTCCTGTTAATAGACACGACTTCCTTTTCTAACCCCCGGGTTTCCTGTCTCCAGATCGTGCTGTACCTGCGGATGTGTCTGGCCCACAGTGCCGGGGCCACGCCCGTCTCCAAGAGCCTGGCGGACATGCAGGACGACGCGCCTGCCATCGGACGCTACACGCACGCCCTGCTCTCCAACGAACCCCTGACCTCCCCGTCCTCCACTGGAACCAAGGGGGCAGAGGTCAACCCTGTGCAGGTCTACATGGAGCTACTGCAGCAGCTGCTGTCTGCTGTAGGAGGTGAGTGATGACTTCCTTTTTTTACTTTGTTTCCTTATCTTGTCTCCTTGTCTCCTCATCTCCAAATACTCACGTGTTTACAGGCCTGGGATCCAAAATGGTATGCTCCGTTTCGCCGTTGTTGATATTGGATTCCAGGCCAGTAAATGCATTATTCATACCTGTAAAAGATACCGTGGTATGCTAATTGACGCTACTTATGGAACATATTCATTGGAATGCTAATGCTACGCTAATTGACGCTATGTACTATACACTACTCAGATTTAGTACCTTGATATGCTACATGCTAGGCCAATGCTAAGAAATGCTAGTCGACGCTAACGCTAGTCAATGCTACTACTGTAAAATATACGTCGGTATGCTGCATGCTACGCTAACGCTAGTCAATGCTACTACTGTAAAATATACGTCGGTATGCTGCATGCTACGCTAATACTTACATGTTTACAGGCCTGGGATCCAAAATGTTATGCTCCGTTTCACCGTTGTTGATATTGTGAAGTGAGCATATCTGTTTGGATTCCAGGCTAGTAAAATGCATCATTCATACCTTATAACTGATGCCAAAATGTATAGCTACATTTGTATGTTTTTAAATGTTTTATTCTTGATTTATTTTGAAAGGAGTCCCTGTGATGTACTGTCTTCTGGAGGTGGTGTCTGTCTGTCCTCACAACCTGGCCCCCATGTTTATCCACAAGATCGACTGGATCAAGGTAAAAAATCATGCTGCGTGCTTTGCTAATTGATGCTACTACTGTAAATGATACCTAGGTATGCTAATTGACGAGACTTATGTAAAATATTCATTGGAATGTTAATCAATGCTAATGCTACGCTAATCGACGCAATGTAATATACTACTCGGCTATATTACCTTGATATGCTACATGCTAGGCCAATGCTAAGAAATGCTAGTCGACGCTAACGCTAGTCAATGCTACTACTGTAAATTATATGTTGGTATGCTGCATGCTACGCTAACGCTAGTCGATGCTACATCTGTAAAATATACGTCGGTATGCTTCATGCTACGCTAACGCTAATACTACATTTTCCCTTCCGCAGAGTCTAATGAACACCAACAAGGAGGACCTAAGGGAGCTAGCAGCTCAGCTCTACGCTGTGGTGGTGTCCACCATGTCAGGAAACGAGCTGAAGACTGCCGTTCAGACGCTCATCAAGATCACTAAAGATACACACGTATGTAGCCCCGCCCCCTCCTGTAGATACACACGTATGTAGCCCGCCCCCTCCTGTAGATACATGTCTGTAGCCCCGCCCCCTCCTGTAGATACACGTCTGTAGCCCCGCCCCCTCCTGTAGATACACACGTCTGTAGCCCCGCCCCCTCCTGTAGATACACACGTTTGTAGCCCCGCCCCCTCCTGTAGATGCACGTCTGTAGCCCCCCCGGCCCCTCCTGTAGATACACACGTCTGTAGCCCCTCCTGTAGATGCACGTCTGTAGCCCCTCCTGTAGATGCACGTCTGTAGCCCCTCCTGTAGATACACGTCTGTAGCCCCTCCCCCTCCTGTAGATGCACGTCTGTAGCCCCTCCTGTAGATACACGTCTGTAGCCCCCCCCCTCCTGTAGATACACACGTCTGTAGCCCCTCCTGTAGATGCACGTCTGTAGCCCCTCCCCCTCCTGTAGATGCACGTCTGTAGCCCCTCCTGTAGATGCACGTCTGTAGCCCCCCCCCTCCTGTAGATGCACGTCTGTAGCCCCTCCTGTAGATACACGTCTGTAGCCCCGCCCCCTCCTGTAGATGCACGTCTGTAGCCCCTCCTGTAGATACACGTCTGTAGCCCCGCCCCCTCCTGTAGATGCACGTCTGTAGCCCCCCCCCTCCTGTAGATGCACGTCTGTAGCCCCTCCCCCTCCTGTAGATGCACGTCTGTAGCCCCTCCCCCTCCTGTAGATGCACGTCTGTAGCCCCTCCCCCTCCTGTAGATGCACGTCTGTAGCCCCTCCCCCTCCTGTAGATGCACGTCTGTAGCCCCTCCCCCTCCTGTAGATGCACGTCTGTAGCCCCCCTCCTGTAGATGCACGTCTGTAGCCCCTCCCCCTCCTGTAGATACACGTCTGTAGCCCCTCCTGTAGATGCACGTCTGTAGCCCCTCCTGTAGATACACGTCTGTAGCCCCTCCCCTCCTGTAGATGCACGTCTGTAGCCCCCCCCTCCTGTAGATGCACGTCTGTAGCCCCTCCCCCTCCTGTAGATGCACGTCTGTAGCCCCGCCCCCTCCTGTAGATACACGTCTGTAGCCCCTCCCCCTCCTGTAGATGCACGTCTGTAGCCCCTCCCCCTCCTGTAGATGCACGTCTGTAGCCCCCCTCCTGTAGATGCACGTCTGTAGCCCCGCCCCCTCCTGTAGATGCACGTCTGTAGCCCCTCCCCCTCCTGTATGTAGGCCAAGGCGTTAAATGTTTATTTTCACATATATTTGCAGCACATAATAGGACCCAGTTTTTCCTGGTCTCAAAATTAGTTTTTATACGGTAATTTTGAATGTAACGTACTGAAGCAAAAGTTGTCCCAGTTTCACTGAGCTGAAAGTAAAACCTGTATTCCCTGTTGGAAACTGCAGAGCCCCGAGACCCAGCACGGAGCCATCATGGCGCTGGGCTACATGGTGGCCAGGTACATGAGCAAGAGGAAGTCCTTCGCTAACGGAGACTCCGCCCTCAACCGGGAACAGAGGATGAACGACACGCCCAAGGAGGACGAGGAGCTGGTCGCTATAGCAACCAAAGCCATCGGTAGGTGACGGTCACCGTTGTTTATTTTTCAGATAATATTTACTCTTTTTTTTTATTTTTTATTATGCTAATTCTTTTTGACCAGTTTTATGCTAATTCACATTGTTACAAGAAATTACTCATATTTATAATTTTTTAATATATTTGTGGAAATAACACAGTTTAAGGAAGAAAGTCGAGGCAGTAAAAGAGAACCTTTCGATCCAATGTTGTGTTTCCAGGTTGGTTCATGTCGTGTGTGTGTGTGTGTGTGTTCCTAGGCTCTTTCCTAGACAGTGGTTCCCCTCTGCTCGCTGTCGCTGCATGTACGGCCCTCGGGGAGATCGGGAGGAACGGGCCTCTGCTCATCCCTTCAGAAGGAGAGGGATTCACCAAACTAGCCGTGGTGGAGAAGATGCTGGCTCGCATCCCCTCTGGGAAAGAGACCCTCAAGGTAACCATGGATACATGTGGTCTCTGTCTGTTCAGATGGAGAGCAGCCATCCAGACTGTTAGGTAGACAGGTGTAGTTAATAGTTAGATGTGGTCTCTGTCTGTCCAGATGAAGGAGAGGAGCCATCCAGACTGTTAGGTAGACAGGTGTAGTTAATAGTTAGATGTGGTCTCTGTCTGTCCAGATGAAGGAGAGGAGCCATCCAGACTGTTAGGTAGACAGGTGTAGTTAATAGTTAGATGTGGTCTCTGTCTGTCCAGATGAAGGAGAGGAGCCATCCAGACTGTTAGGTAGACAGGTGTAGTTAATAGTTAGATGTGGTCTCTGTCTGTCCAGATGAAGGAGAGAGCCATCCAGACTCTGGGTTATCTACCAGTGGGAGATGGAGACTTTGCCCACCAGAAGAAGCTGTTGCAGGGGCTCATGGACTCTGTGGAGGTAAGGGGACTGGCTCTCATCTAATGGAGCCTTTTAAGACCTTTATGAAGCTTCATAAAACATTCATAAGGCTTCATAAAGCTTCATAGGACCTTTGAAGCTTCATAAGACATTCATAAGGCTTCATAGGATCTTTGAAGCTTCATAGGACACTCGTAAAGCTTCATAATACCTAAATTAAGCTTCATAAGACATTCATAAAGCTTCATAGGACCTTGTTTATCATGCAGAAAGAACTGACATGATGAGAAGCAAGAATTTAACTCTTTCCACCTCGCTTTCTCTCTCCTTCCCCTCTCTCCCTCCTCTCTCCTTCCCCTCTCTCCCTCCCCTCCTCTCTCTCTCCCTCCTCTCTCTCTGTCTCTCTCTCTGAGGCCTTCCCTCTCTATAGGGACCTCTCTCTCTCTCTCTCTCCCCTCTCTCTCTCTCTCTCTCAGTCTCTCTCTGTCTCTCTCTGTCTCTCTCTCTGTCTCTCTCTGGTTCTCTCTCTGTCTCTCATCTGTCTCTCTCTCTGTCTCTCTGTCTCTCCAAGTCCAGTGGTTCAATCCCTCTCTCTGGTTCTCTCTCCACAGTGGTTCAGGGACCTCTGGTCTCTCTCTCAGTCTCTCTGTTCTCCACAGTGGTCCTACAGTTCTCCTCAGTGGTTCCCCCACAGTGGTTGTCTCCCAGGCCAAACAGGTAGAACTTCAGTTCCACAGTGGTTCAGGCCATCACCAGTGGTTCAGGGACCAGTTCTGGAGCACAGTGGTTCCCTGGACCTGTACTTCAATACAGTCCCCCAGACAGTAAGGTTCAACATTGGTTCATTCCACATTGGTTCAACCCACAGTGGTTCAATCCTTCATTCCACAGTGGTTCAATCCACAGTGGTTCAATCCACAGTGGTTCAACCCTTCAATCCACAGTGGTTCAATCCCTCAATCCACAGTGGTTCAACCCCTCAATCCACAGTGGTTCAATCCCTCAATCCACAGTGGTTCAATCCCTCAATCCACAGTGGTTCAATCCCTCAATCCACAGTGGTTCAATCCCTCAATCCACAGTGGTTCAATCCCTCAATCCACAGTGGTTCAATCCCTCAATCCACAGTGGTTCAATCCACAGTGGTTCAATCCTTCAATCCACAGTGGTTCAATCCAGTGGTTCAATCCACAGTGGTTCAATCCTTCAATCCACAGTGGTTCAATCCACAGTGGTTCAATCCTTCAATCCACAGTGGTTCAATCCCCAGTGGTTCAATCCACAGTGGTTCAATCCACAGTGGTTCAATCCTTCAATCCACAGTGGTTCAATCCACAGTGGGTCAATCCCTCAATCCACAGTGGGTCAATCCCTCAATCCACAGTGGTTCAGTCCCTCAATCCACAGTGGTTCAAGCCTTCCTGTGGTGTGAAACACAGCTCTGACTGATTTGGTTCTTGTCTTTGTAATGCGTTTTCTATTGGTTGTTTTTTACTGTCGTAACTGTCCAATCCTCTTGTCTCCCTGTCAGATGTGGAGAATAACGATGTGGTTCCGTGGGTGCTGAACTCTATCCTGGCTAAGTACATCCCAAGTCAAAACCCCCACGTCAGACAGGCTGCCTGTATATGGCTGCTCTCTCTGGTGAAGAAGCTGCACCAGCACAAAGAGATCAGGGTACGGACACTAGGGGTCAGGGGTTAAGAAGCTGCACCAGCACAAAGAGATCAGGGTACGGACACTAGGGGTCAGGGGTTAAGAAGCTGCACCAGGATCAGGGTACGGACACTAGGGGTCAAGAAGCTGCACCAGCACAAAGAGATCAGGGTACGGACACTAGGGGTCAGGGGTGGGGGTCAAGAAGCTGCACCAGCACAAAGAGATCAGGGTACGGACACTAGGGGTCAGGGACTGGCTGCACCAGCACAAAGAGGGGTCAGGGGGGGTTGGGGGTCAAGAAGCTGCACCAGCACAAAGAGATCAGGGTACAGTATGACTGGCTGGGGGTCAGGGGTCAGGGGTTGGGGGTCAAGAAGCTGCACCAGCACAAAGAGATCAGGGTACAGTATGACTGGCTGGGGGTCAGGGGTCAGGGCTGGGGGGTCAAGAAGCTGCACCAGCACAAAGAGATCAGGGTACAGACACTGGGCACAAAGAGATCAGGGTGGACACTGGGGGTTAGAGATTGGGGGTTAGGGCATGGAGGGGTCAAGCGCTCAGACTTGATTGAAAGGTCAAGAGTGGGGGGGGTCAAATGTCAAGTCTGAGATCCAAGATCACAGAGGAGAGTGACGGAGAACTAAATTCCTTGTGAGTTATTGACTCTCTAACTTTTTGTCTCATCTTCCAGTCTCACCTGAAGGAGATCCAGACGGCTTTCATCTCCATCCTGTCAGACCCTGATGGTGAGTCAACGACTCCATGATCACTCAGACCACAATAATAAGCTCAATGGGGGTAACGCAGTGGATC
>NW_024609586.1:177500-180000 GCF_018296145.1 Oncorhynchus tshawytscha
GTGTGTGACGTCTCCAGTGTGGTGTGTGTGTGTGTGTGACGTCTCCAGATGGTGTGTGTGTGACGTCTGGGGGTGTGTGTGTGTGTGTGTGTGTGTGACGTCTCCAGGTGTGTGTGTGTGTGTAACACGTCTCCAGGTGGTGTGTGTGTGTGTGTGACGTCTCCAGGTGTGTGTGTGTGTGCTTTACTGACGTCTCCAGGTGTGTGTGAGTGGACGTCTCCAGGTGTGTGTGTGTGTGTGACGTCTCCAGGTGTGTGTGTGTGTGTGACGTCTCCAGGTGTGTGTGTGTGTGACGTCTGTGTGTGTGTGTGTGTGACGTCTCCAGGTGTGTGTGTGTGTGTGACGTCTCCAGGTGTGTGTGTGTGTGTGCGTCTCCAGGTGTGTGTGTGTGTGACGTCTCCAGTGTGTGTGTGTGTGTGTGACGTCTCCAGGTGTGTGTGTGTGTGGCGTCTCCAGTGTGTGTGTGTGTGTGACGTCTCCAGGTGTGTGTGTGTGTGTGTGACGTCTCCAGGTGTGTGTGTGTGTGTGTGTGACGTCTCCAGGTGTGTGTGTGTGTGTGTGACGTCTCCAGGTGTGTGTGTGTGTGTGACGTCTCCAGGTGTGTGTGTGTGTGACGTCTCCAGGTGTGTGTGTGTGTGTGACGTCTCCAGGTGTGTGTGTGTGTGTGACGTCTCCAGGTGTGTGTGTGACGTCTCCAGTGTGTGTGTGTGTGTGACGTCTCCAGGTGTGTGTGTGTGTGTGTGTGACGTCTCCAGGTGTGTGTGTGTGTGTGTGACGTCTCCAGGTGTGTGTGTGTGTGTGTGACGTCTCAGGTGTGGTGTGTGTGTGTGTGACGTCTCCAGGTGTGTGTGTGTGTGTGACGTCTCCAGGTGTGTGTGTGTGTGTGTGTGTGTGCGTCTCCAGGTGTGTGTGTGTGTGTGACGTCTCCAGGTGTGTGTGTGTGTGTGTGACGTCTCCAGGTGTGTGTGTGTGACGTCTCCAGGTGTGTGTGTGTGTGACGTCTCCAGGTGTGTGTGTGTGTGGTCTCCAGTGTGTGTGTGTGGCGTCTCCAGGTGTGTGTGTGTGTGTGTGACGTCTCCAGGTGTGTGTGTGTGTGTGACGTCTCCAGGTGTGTGTGTGTGTGTGTGTGACGTCTCCAGGGTGTGTGTGTGTGTGTCTGTGTGTGTGTGTGTGTGACGTCTCCAGGTGTGTGTGTGTGTGTGTGACGTCTCCAGGTGGTGTGTGTGTGTGTGACGTCGTCTCCAGGTGTGTGTGTGTGTGTGTGTGGCGTCTCCAGGTGTGTGTGTGTGTGTGTGTGACGTCTCCAGGTGTGTGTGTGTGTGTGTGACGTCTCCAGGTGTGTGTGTGTGTGTGTGTCGTCTCCAGGTGTGTGTGTGTGTGTGTGTGTGTCGTCTCCAGGTGTGTGTGTGTGTGACGTCTCCAGGTGTGTGTGTGTGTGTGTGTCTCCAGGTGTGTGTGTGTGTGTGTGTGTGTGACGTCTCCAGGTGTGTGTGTTTGACATTAATCTCTCTCTGTCTCCAGGTGTGTGTGTGTGACATTAATCTCTCTCTGTCTCCAGGTGTGTACTAGGATGTGTGAGTCGTCAGGTTTAGCAGCCCAGAGGACTGTAGCTGTTCTGTTACCAACCCTCCTGGATAAAGGCATCGTCAGCAACGTGCCTGAGGTCCGCTCTCTCAGGTACGCCTCCACGTGTGTGTTCATTGGTCTCTGTATATGATCCATCGCTCTGTCGGTCTCTCTCTCGCTCTGTCGGTCTCTCTCAGGTCGCTCTCACGTGTGTGTTCATCTGGTCTCTGTATATGATCTATCGCTCTGTCGGTCTCTCTCTATCGCTCTGTCGGTCTCTCTCTCGCTCTGTTCTCTCTCTATCGCTCTGTCGGTCTCTCTCTCGCTCTGTTCTCTCTCTATCGCTCTGTCGGTCTCTCTCTCGCTCTGTCGGTCTCTCTCTAGCTCTGTCGGTCTCTCTCTCGCTCTGTCGGTGTCTCTCTCGCTCTGTCGGTCTCTCTCTCGCTCTGTCGGTCTCTCTCTCGCTCTGTCGGTCTCTCTCTCGCTCTGTCGGTCTCTCTCTCTCTCTGTCTCTCTCTCTCGCTCTGTCGGGTCTCTAGCTCTCGCTCTGTCGGTCTCTCTCTCGCTCTGTCGGTCTCTCTCTCGCTCTGTCGGTCTCTCTCTCGCTCTGTCGGTCTCTCTCTCGCTCTGTCGGTCTCTCTCTCGCTCTGTCGGTCTCTCTCTCGCTCTGTCGGTCTCTCTCTCGCTCTGTCCGGTGTCTCTCTCTCGCTCTGTCGGTGTCGCTCTAGCTCTGCCGGTGTCGCTCTAGCTCTGCCGGTGTCGCTCTAGCTCTGCCGGTGTCGCTCTAGCTCTGTCGGTGTCTCTCTCTCGCTCTGTCGGTGTCTCTCTGTCGGTGTCTCTCTCTCGCTCTGTCGGTGTCTCTCTCTCGCTCTGTCGGTGTCTCTCTATATGAATGAAATGTAAAACTTTTAGAGACATTGTTGGCCGTAGCAGT